>NW_008804674.1:0-8612 GCF_000145635.1 Gaeumannomyces tritici R3-111a-1
TTTAACGTACAACTACCGACGAGCAGAGAGAGAGAGAGAGAGAGAGAGAGGGGGGGAGCCTGCCCCTCACTCACTCCCTTCCATTCCCATTGGAAGGCCACACACAGCCGCCCATTTCAGCCCATGCCAATGGTTCCACGACGACCGAGACAAAGAACGGCCTTCAAGGGTTGGAGGAGCGGATTGGACGGCTGATCGCCCATCACACCGCCTCGTCGGGTACCTGGATGTCCACAAGATTCCCACCCAGATGGCTCGTCGGGAGCCCCATTGGATTACTGACTCTCTCATCCTTTCGGGTTGTTGTGTCTCGCTCTACCCGCTGCCATGGCAGAATCCATGCCTCTCTGTGCCCCAGGAACCCGCAAATTGCGGTTGGGGAGAAGCGGATGACGGGGTCCCCACCGGCCCTTTCTATTGGGGATAGGTACAAACTGTAGGGTCCGTTTCGGGGTGCCGGGCGCCAGGGTCCGAAGTGGGCAGCGGGCGATCGGTCCACCTGAGGGGGACGGGGGCGTTGTTTCGGGGGCGGCGCATTTTCAACCTCGTTGCTTCAACAAGACATCCTGGCGCCGGACAAACCCCCCCAACCGCCAAGCGCAGCCATGCTTGCCGCATTAGCCGTGCTGCTGTTGTTGTCGCTGCCCATCGCAGCGAACCGCGTCCATTGTGGGGTCTTTCAAGATGAGATATGTGCGTGCCAGACACAGAGCCGCCTGCCGCCGTGGCGTAAATTCCCGACATTTTTTATTTTTTTATTTTTCTTCCACCCTCCCCAGACAAACCCACTGGGTGCATCATGGAACAGACGTCACACGCACTCAGGGCCCTCGGCCCAAGCGCTTGGCTGCTAGGCACCATGTCTGCCCTGCACATGCTTGGACCTTGCAGCTCGAGCAGTGGTGGCAGCAGCGATGCATACTCTGCACTTTTCCTTGTCCTTGCCGCGCCGCTCCCCTGTCCTTGAACTGTTTTTTTTTTTCTTTTTTCTTCTAGTTCTGCCTTGATCCGGGACATTAGCACCCACGCGCATGGGGTAAGCGCGCAAACAAGGAAAAACTTGACAACGAACAATGTGCCTGCCCGCCCCCAGATGTCATGATCGTCAGTCGTAGCGCCGCCATACGCGCGCAGATAGGCGGGCCTCCCCCTGGGTCCTCCATCCGTATCCCTGTTTCCGTTTCATCTGGGATCTGCAGCGGTTTGCCGCAGTTCGTAGCGCTCGATCTTTGTACGTAACCATGGGGAAGGAGAGTGAAAAAAAAAGGGAGGCTAGATGGCCCGGGGTCGCCGCGTGGCCAGCGGCGCGCGGCGCGGGCGCGTCACAGATGAAGGCAATACGACGGCATGATGCATTCAGCCCCCTCCGGCAAGGGTTGGAGAAGCCACCCCGGGGAAAGGGAGGGACTAGCGGCACCCCCGGCCCCTCACCGGTGGACGCAAGACGAATACCGGGGAAGCCCTGTTTTGGGTTTTGTTTTCATGGCGATTGACCATGAACGGCTGCAGGAGCCGGGGGGGATGTCTATACCCACTGCGTGGCTGCAAACGCGGGTGCACGTGGTCCCTCCGCTCCTACCGCTAAAGTCAGTCGTCCACTGTGTCATCATGCATTGTCATCTTTTTTTGAGCCTCCCACCAACTGAAAACAAAAAACAGCACACTTTAGGAAGACCCGGCAAGCAAAGAGGGGTTAAAGGTCTCTATTCTGATTGGCTGCTCCCGGCATTTGTGGCCAATGATTGGCTAAATTTTTTAAAGTGTGCTCGTTCCCTTGTACATATGCCGATTCTCCCAGCCCCACCGTTCCATCGGGGGCCGTGCACTCATCCCTCTCTCATCCCATATCGGCCTTGCTTGCTTCTTGCCGGATCGGGGCGGCGCTCATCACGTTTCGCCCCGCTTCTGGTGCTCCCTCGGAGGTGCTAGAAAAAGAAGACGTCACTCAGGAAGGCGGGGATTTTTCGATATTTATTTTTTTTGGTCTTTTGCTGTCCGCTGGCTGCTTTTCTCGGTGCGAATACGCAGGCTGGACAGGAAGGAGGGGAAAATTGCCGAAGGGAGGCAGGGGAAGGAGGCAGGGTGGTGAGGGGTCAGCCAACCGCACACGGATTCCTCCGTCTAGAGTGACGGGATTGACGGTCAGGGAGGCTGGCCGCTGTGCGATAACGGGACAGCGAAATGAAATTACGACGGGCACGTGCAAGTGGCAATTCCAGCCGTCAGTCAGGTGAGTCAGAAAGGCAGACTGCCCCGTGCTTTGCTAGACAAACTTGGAGGCGGTCAAGGACGACTTGGAAGATCAGAATTGAGAGGCAAGGTCTAGGCTGGGGAAATCTCGGTGTGTATCTTCAAAGAGCCAAAGAAGTTCGAGCTAAGTTTTTGTTGCGGGGGCCTCTGCCCGTGTTGCATGCGACTGCCATCGTCATGATTTATCACCCAGGCCCAAAAAAAAAAAAAAAAAAAAAAAAAAAAAGAAGCTTGCGAACAGGGTTCCCTGCAAGAGGACCCTAGGAGGGTTTACATGGACACGGATACGGATGTCTAGCCGGACAAGCCAGGAAGGAGAGATGGATGACAGGGAAGCATATCAGGGACACGCACACGCACGCCGCACACACAAGAACCGAACTGGAAAACGGCAGGGATACGTCGGGGCAAACCAGTTCTTGCTGCTCCTCCCGAACGGTGGGTGCGGGGATCCACTCTCAAATCCTCACTTGTCCCTACCTATTTATTGTTTGTTATTATTGTCATCTCCGTTCGTCGTTCGTCCATGTCGATAGGACTTTGTCTTCCAATGTCCACGTGAGCAAGCACCAAGAGGTCCAAGGCCGCTTTGGAAGGTTACCTTGGCTTCCCTTTTCAACCCTCCAAGCCCCGGGGATGAGACGCCTGCGCTTCCAGCGCCTCTCCTTCGCCCACTCGCAGCCACCCAGGGTAGCATGGGAGGGTGGTCATCTGTATTGTGTGTGTGGGAGCGTGTGCGAGTGTGTGGTGCGTGCTAGTTGTGTGTGTGTGTGTGTGTGTGTGTGTGTACTGTACCTGGCTGGTACCTGACGGCGGGAACCATCGTCCACTAGAGGAAAGGTGAAGCGAGCTTGTTGCTAACCACCAGCGTGCAGGCGCAGCAGGCGCAGCAGCGGGTGTTGCTTGCGCAAGCCCGTCCCCCGCCGGCATAGTGACCAGAGAATAAACAATCGCGGACATGCCGAAATGAGAATCCGCCCGAAACTTAGATTCGGTCCGGCCAACCAGGCTTTCTCAATCGCTGGCGGCCGGCGACCGGCGACGGGAGGTGCCGTCCCTTTTCTTCTTCTTCTTTCCTTCCAAACTCGCGCGCACGTTGTGTGTGTGTGTGTGTGCGGCCTCCCTCCATCCCTTTCCCGCTTGCGCTACTTTGCTACTAGCTCACTACCGCCTGCCCTCTCCCAGTCCCTGCTTGCTTTTGCCCCCGACGCCCCCCCGTTGGTCGCGGAAGTCAGACGCAGCCTTCCCCGGGTGGTTGCACCGCCTTTCGTCCTGTCGTCGAGCGCCCGTCGAACCCTTGCGTCTGCAGCTGGGATTGATCAATATCGGACGGCTGACGGCTGATAGGTGGATTGGCCTGCCCAGGCTCTCTCTCACTCTCTCGAGTCTTCTCAGCCGTCCTCTCCGTCGCCCAGCTTCTCTCTCTCCGCGCGTGTGTCCTCCGTCCGGTTGCGAAATCGACCACGTCAGCGATTGTGTCGTCTTCCTTTTCATCACTCACACCGCCATCTTTTTTCTAGCTATCATTTCCTCATGCCGCTGACATTGCTTCTTCACCCCGCTTGCTGTTGTGTTACACATACAATGCGATTCCACAGCCTCCGTCCGATTCCGTGGCTGGCCTGGCCGGGTCCGGGCTAGGCCAAGCGAGAGGCGCGGTCTAGACTCTGATGGGCCCCATTGATGAGAAAAGCTCCTCTCTTTTTTTTTTTCCTTTTGTTTCCATCCCTTCTCATGAGTGACCCTACCCCTAAAATCCCATCTCACGACACCCTCAAGTTCCCCACGACCGGTGAGGGTGCGGGGCAATTTTATTTTTTCCCACCTTCTTCTCCCCCCTCGGAGCATCCCGTAACAGGAGCGAAAACTGGGGCCATGCATCCTCTCCGGGCCCCCGGCTCGCCCGGTTATTGCTGTCTCAATGCCGGGTCCTGATCCCGAGTCCTGACTAGGGTGGAATACGAGATCTCGTGCATTGGCTACTAGAGCAAGTATTCGCTTGCGCGGGGGTTTGGCCGTTTTCGCAGCCAGAGATTTCCCGACCCCAAGAGCGAGGCGCCGCTAATATTGAAGGGCTTGCGTCAACGACGGGTTGCTGTTCCTGCAGCCAAGGGAAAATGGGAATATTACAGGCAAGGACATGACATGACTGTTTGTGAGTGCGATTTATGCACATAGCATCAGAAACAACAATATTTGAGTGTAGACGCCCTCTGTTTGGTCAGACGTCTAAATAGGGTAAGCGAACATGACAGCTATCATAGTTTGCTCCAGAGAAAGCTTCATTACTCCTGCTTGGCATCTCTACTATCATTACACGCCCTCGCCCACTCACATCACGCTCTTGACGACTTTATCCCTCAACTCACTCCACTACTTGCACCTGTACCGTGAGATGGCTCGCTGCCATCGGCTTGGCTTGCGGGCTTCATGTAGCCTCGGCTGGGGGACACGAACCACGGGAATCCATATCCTTGCATGAGGTGGGAACCCTGTGCCAATCTTTTCGCAGCCGCCTTAGACGCCGAGCGATTGGCCAGCTGAAGACGGGCCGGCGACGGTGCATCGGAGATGGGCACGACGCAGTAGCGATGCGCGCATCGCGCAGGACACACAACACAAGGGGTCGTGGTGTTGTTTTGGCGGTGGGGGAAGGAAGGGGCAGGCGAGCGCGGAGAGGAGGAGAGCGCGGAGAGGAGGAGAGCGATAGAACCAACGAAGAGAACGCAAATGCAAATGCCTCGTGTGGGGATCATCTCGATAGGAATGCGGCTCGCCTTGTTTTGGGTGGGTGTGGACGTCGGTCTCTGTGGAGGGACGATGCAGAAACGTGTGGAGGCATCTCTCGCTTAGAGACGCATATCAATCTCTGGGGCTTAACAATATAGCCGCGATGCGAGCGCCCACTGCCAACTGGCACGATCGACGGCCGGGGATGGGGTTGAGGGGGGGACCTGGTGGTGGTGGCGGCCGTGGTCATGACCGTGGCCGGCTTGCACGGGACCGCAGCCATCCGAGGGAAAAAAAAAAAAGAGCAAATGCCGTTCCTGTCATCTGCAAGGTGCAGTTGCATTGGCTGGGACAGGTGCCCTTTTCTCACCTTTTTACCTTCTCTCTCCATCCTTGACTGGGCGACGGCAAGCGGCGGGCGCGTTCCTTGAGGGGATCACGAGGTGCAGAGCCGAAAATGCAACCTGCTTTGGGCTCGGGGGAAAACCTTGAAAAGCATCGGATCCGCCCCGACAAGCCTCCAATCAGGGCGAGATGCCGAACTTGGCATGGCGGGCCGGGTGGTTCATTGGGGACGAGGAGGCCGGACGTCGCATTTGATGCGACCGCCTTGTCCCGACCGCTTGCACGTTTTGAGCGAGCGCTGCATGCTGGTCGTAGGTACAGCGCCTCTGAAAGGTACCTGGGAGCTATCCGGGTGCCTACGGTAGGTACATAGGTAGGGTTGGAGGCGATCAATACAAACGTGTCCAGGAGCTGTTGGCAGGGTAGGACGGTGGCCGCGGGCTGCGGGCGGAGAGGCGAAACAGCCTGGGGAATGTCGAGCCGAGCTTATGTCCAGGTTCTTGTTGGAGATGAGCAGGTCTTCAAATGGGGAAATATACAGATGACAGCACATTGAGCTTGAGCTTGTCCGAACATGAGTACCTGTAGCTACGGCAGACTGTGGCCGATGGTGATGGGGTGCGTCTCAGGGTAGTCATGGAGGAGGAGTAGCGGGCGAGCAGCTCGATGTAGCCCCGTATTATGGGTGGGTTCGACAATACCAATTGATGTGGATGCAACCTCAACCGACCCACACGAGCTGCCCCCAAAGTCTCAGTTGCAGTCTCGCTGGGGCAGCTTTCTAGAAATCCCCAGAGCTTTTCGACTCCCGTTTCCGGCACGCCCACCCTTCCACACGGGTCCCCATAATGTCCCCACCTCCACCAGCCCCACCACCTTTGGTAGCTGCCTGCCTGGAGAGAACGAAGCCACAAAGCCCGTCGGTCATGCCAGGGCTGCAGTGCAGCTGGTCTCTCAATTGCTGACCGATGGCTTGTTCTGGTCGGAAAACTTTGTCGGAAGAGACAGAGATGCTCAGCCTGCGCCGAGCCGTGCCAGTCAGAAAGGATCAGCGAAAGCATGCCCAACCCCAACCCATCGAGGCGCCTCGCAGCCGCAGCAGTCTGGCGCCAGGCGGGATCGATCAATGATGGACGGGCAAAACAGCGATGGTGGACCAGCAGTACTCCACCCGCACGCCCAAAAAAAAGAAAAAAAGAAAGAGAAAGACTCCGAGGAAAAAGGCGGGCAGCTGGCTGGCTGGCTGGCAGGGGCCGTGGCCGATCGACAAGGGCGCCCCGAACGACAACGCACGATCCCCTGCCTTTGCTCCTCCAAAAACCCACCCATCCATCCATCGTCTGACCGGCTTCCCGGCCATTTCTACCATGTCGAATGTCGACGGCGTCCATATTGCACGACGAACCGGTACATTCAACGACATGCATGGACTGGAAGTCGACGGAGCCGAGGTGCGAGCCTGGGTGTCGCCAGAACCAGCACCAGCGCCAACACCAGCACCGGCCTGGCCTGGCCTGGGCTGACCTGGAGATGCTTGATGAGAAGGCACGACGTAAGAATTCCTGCATCGGGATTGATTGTTTGCCAGCCCCACCCCATCCCCTCTCTCCCTGCCTGCCTCCCTGCCTGCCTGCTGCCGTAGCTATTCCCACGCCAGCACAGCACCAGGTCTGCTAGCTGCAAAAGCAAAAGTCGCCCGAAAGCACTTGATCAGTGCCTGGGTCGGTGATTATACGACACGACATGGCGCGTGCTGGACCGTCTGTCAGCACCGTCCGGCCGTCCCCCTGGCCTCGCAGCTGCGCGACTTCGTCGAAGCGGCTTCCTCTGTTGGCCGCCTGCAGCTTGGCCTTGCACGCGAGGCGAACCACGTTTGCCAATGACGACGGTCTTCCCGCTTCGGCACCTCGCGTAGGACATGTCTGCACGTCTCATTGCCCCGTCGCTCTCCCCATCTTTCTCCGCGCCGAAGTCCGGGTTAGCACGCCATTACGGCTGCTAGGTGCGATGACTGGTGTGGCCAGACGGCCGCAGGACAGCCGGACAGGCCAGCCGGACAGGCGCTCTAGTGCAGGAGGACAAAAACGCAGCAGAGGCTGACGCCCACATCGACGGCTCCGAAAGCCATCGGCTCCGCCGGATCCGGCAAGCCACCACCCATCTCTCCACTTCCACTTGGAGGCTTCGGCATTATGGCCAACACCAATGATCGGCCCGCGCCTGTCAGGTTGGCCCTCGACTGCCACTGTGACCTGTCACATTCCCCCCTCCCTGCTGGCCCTCAACTCGTGCAGTAGCCTGCAGAGCGCAGCAGGGATGGAGGGGTGCCAGGTGGGAGGTGGAGTTGGCCACAGTGGCACAGCGCTGCCAGCCAGCTTTCTGGGTCAGGCACTCTCAGGCCCGACACAATCGCTCGCCGGCCTCCCCTCCCTTGTCTGCCCCCAGTACCTTTTTGACTTGGTCCCCCTCAGGCTCTCTCTCTCTCTCCCCTCTCTCTCTCTCTCATCCGCGGCATCTCCCGCCGCACAACCGGTGAACAGGCCGGAGAAGCCTCCGCGTTTTCGTCTGGTGTGCGTCTTTTTTTCCTCGTCTCTCTCTCCCTTCTCCTGTCCTCTGCGTCTCGTGTTACACGGCGCTGCAAGGGATGGACAGCCTATATCAAGTGCAGAACAGCGCCGCGTCGAGACCTGCAATCAGCAGCAGCAACAACAGCCACCACCACCATTGACGCGCAACTCGGCTTCGCCTCCAGCTCGTCTATGTGCCTGTTCTCCCTCCCGCCGGACTCGGCTGCGTCTTTGATTCGATGCAAAGCGCCGATTACGCTTCCCATCAGCGAGGCTGCAGGATTTTGTCACACACCTCCTCCTCTATGGCCATGTATGTATGATGTGCGTCGCATGCAGCCAACCGGCACGCTCTGATTGCGGCCTTTTCGGCCTTTGCTATTGTACCTCCCGAGCCAAGGTGAGGAGCAGCGGCCGACCAGCCTGCAAGCCACCGAGCATGGTACTGCCTTTTCGGTCCTCGAGGGCCGCTTTGCGTCGCGTTGCCTCGGCAGGCCGCGTCCCTCGACCTCGATATTATCCGGTAGCCCATTCGCCCAATCATATGCGACATGACTAGTCGTCAAGGACCATTTCTCGATTGGGCTGGTGGCATTTCTCGCATGCACTCTTGTCTTTTCTGGTTTGCCCGTCACGTCGCATCGCGTCTGACCAAGGACGCAGTGGCAGGACGCAGTGGCAGGGAGGGGGGGGNGGGGGGGGCGGGGGGTCGGGGTCGGG
>NW_008804675.1:0-8486 GCF_000145635.1 Gaeumannomyces tritici R3-111a-1
GGGGGGCTACGTAATAGACATATTAACAAGGGCTATGCTACCAATGGTGGGCACCAGAATTCCGGAGGTGTGGTTGCGAGTGGGAGCGAAACACGGCTGACTCCCCGAGCAAAGGTGATGGCTGCAGAGATCGGCACATTTATTTCGAGCAGTGTATTGCCAATGAGGAACTGATGAAATATACTAGAACTGCTCGCCAGTGCAAGAAAACCACTCGTCCAGACATATACGGAGCAGATAGATATCATCCCTTCGACAAGGCCCGATACCCTAATCCTGCCTGTCTACAACGAGATACACCCTCCAGCGCTGTCCTCCAGGAAGATGCCGCCGTAGATCAGGCCCTCGTTTATGTTCCTCGACTGGTACCCGGAGTTGACCACGTCGTTCGTGCCCGTCGGCTTCTTGAGCAGCCCGAGCTGGTACTGCCCCTTGCCCGAGTTGTCGTTCTGGACCGCGTTTGTGACCGACTTGAGCGGCTCATCGCCCTTGGAGTAGTACACCTGGAGCGTACTGATTTGTTCGGTCGGTGTTTTCCCCGGGACGGTGCGACGGTTCACCGTCAGTACACGCTCCCGATTACGGCCGCAGGCCAGACGGGGGTGGACAAAAAAAAAGAGAAGGGGCGGGGGCTTACTTCTTGGTGTAGTCGATCTTGATGGCAAAGTTGTTCCACGCGGTGTTGTCCACCTTTGTCGACCAGATTTGCCGGTTCTGCCGGTTGAGTATCTTGAACGTATCTCTGGGCAGCGACGTCTGTCCGAGGATGGTGCCCATCTCGAAGTTGAACTGGTTGGCAGAGTAGTCCGACGTCTCATGCCAGACGTTCTACAGGAGAGAGAGATATCGTATCAGCCAGTAGAACCAAGATGCTGAAACCTGGTACCTATGTATACATGAACGAGCAGAGAGGAGGAGCAGAAACCCACCAGATACTCGTGGCTCAGGTTAAGCGCCCGCCCCGGGTCAATCTTGACGCTCCAGTGCAGCGTCCTGACCCCCGCGCTCCCCTCCCCGCCCGTGTTGGAGTCCCCGTCGAACTGCAGCCCCGCCCTGCGGAAGCCCCTCTGGGTCTGGAAGATGGACCGGTCGCTCAGCGTCACCGTGATGGGCTTGTGCAGCGACGCGTTCTCGAACCGCGGCGGGCCGGCCGCCGCCGTCGGGAACTTTAGTATGTCGCTCCACAGCAGGCCCTCGCCCTTGACGTAGCCCGTCCCGAACGGCGAGCCCCGCCCGGGGCTGTCAAAGTCGGTCAGGGCCAGGGACGCGGGCACGCGCCCGTCGAACACGATGGGGCACTTGACCTCGGCGGCGCCGGCGACGGCTACCGCCACCGCCAGGAGAGCGTTTGCCAGGTGGCGGGCGAGTGTCATTTGGGGTAGGTACGTTGAAAGATGTGTTTGTTTTCTCAATGTGAAGGCGAAAAGGAAAACATGGGTTTCTGAATGGGAAAGAGAAAGCGAGAGTCACTGTTCGCATAGCGGCTGGGCGCTAAGAGATGGCTTGCAAGAGGGAGGAAGTTGTTGTGGCCACCCTTTTGGTGTAAAAGCAGAAACGGACCGTCCTGGACCGCATCCGCCGGCTGAATTGGGCCTCGGGGCGCCCTCATGAAATCAAGGGATAAAAAAAGGCTCAAATTGTTCCGCCTGCGAAAAGGAGGTCAACGGAGAGTGCTTCCGCTCTTCGGCATCATATGGCGGGGAGATGCGCGGCTGGACACCCGACAGCACAGGTCGTTTGTCTACCACCAAGCCACAGGTGACCCCAGTGCGGCAGCCACATCACAAGGAGCCAACCTTGAACGAGAGTGAGAGAGCAGAGACATCCAAGACCAGAGCATGATCAACAATCGAGTTGAAGGCACATCTTTGTTGTTAAATTCAATGTGTTTTACTATCATACATTTACAAACGCGTTTCTGTCACATGTGCAAGTAAAAGAGAAGAAATTAACATTCCCTCATTTCCTCCACGCCGCTCCCGAAGAGAAACCAGGGATCCGACGATAGCGCCCCCAAAATATAAACACTAACAAGGCAGCATCAAGATACTGCTGCGTCAAAACCCCGGAACCGATCTTTTGATATATCCTCCGGTCTACCTCCCTACTGCTTCGAACCGAGAAAAAAAATTTGTAAATGCCCATGGCGCTGTTGGCAGTGAAGTTGCGATAGCCATCATCACCAAGAACCATGCTGTGGAGGCATGGGCGGGTACGGGTTTCCCGCATTCGGCATGACGCCGCCGCCACTTCCAACCCTGAGCGAAGACTCAGGGCGAAAGTGGAAAACGTGGTGGCGGTGAACGTGCTCAACCGACTGGTATGGTTGGGCGACGGGAACTGGTGCTTGGGGACGGGCAGCCAAAGCCGGGACGGGCGCTGACACCGGGACGGTGCCCTAATAGCCGTACCCGGTCGGCTGGGGCGCAAAGCCATTAGCCCCAGCAAATGGCGCCGGGGAGGTCTGGCCACCGCCGCCAGGGCCAGCGGTGATCATGAGGCGGCCACCACCCAGAATGGGGGCGCTGTCTTCCTGCTTCTCCTGCTCGCGCTCCTTGGCCTTGCGGGCCTCGTTGTCGGCCTTCAGGATGGCCAGCTCCTTGGTCTGTTGCGAGAGCATGTTGATCATATATGGCATGGTGAAGTCGTGCAGACCATGGCGCCACGACATCTCCAGCACAAGGTCAGGCCGGATGAGGTCGTAGCATGCGTACAGCATGCCGACGTAGCACTCACGGTTGCCAATGTCGACAAACTATTGATACGGACTTGTTAGCAAATACACATCCTGGTATAGGAGGAGGAGGGGAGAGGGAATAGGCGAACTCACGTAACGCAGCAGTTCTTCAACAACCTCGGTCTTGCCCGACAGAGCGGCCGTCTCAATAGCATCCTTCCACAGCTTGTCCTGCTTGGAGAGAGCAATCGACTTCTCCCAGCGCTTGTTGCGGCGATAGATGCTCGCGGCAACCTGGCGGAAGAAGACAAGTTCATGCTTCTCCAGACGGCCGGCGAGCTCGACAGGTTCATAGTTGTCGTAGTTCTCGACCGAGTCCCTCAGGGTCTTGTAGTCTTCCTCCTCGATCAGAAGATCATTGATAGCGTCGTTGACGATGCGCTTGTTCTGGCTTTGAACGTTGAGCAGGAAGGGCTTGATAAGTGGTAGGTTGTCTGACTTCTGGAACATCTTGACCACACGGTTGACGTCGATGCGGGGCGTCAGGGCCTGTAGGAGGTCCGTGAGGAGTGACGGGTGCTGCTCGAGATAGAAGTTGATTGCCTTGAAGTAGATCTCCAGATTAGCAACCTTGACAATGATGTCCCGGAACTGCTGGTGCTCCCATGAGTTCTCAGGACGCTCAATGACCGACAGGGCGGCGTTGTCGAACTCGTCGTAGTGAACATAGCAGAAGACCAGCTCGGGCCAGAGGTTGGCCTCCTCGCACGCGCGGATCATCTTGGGCAGGTTCATCCTGCTCCAGAACAGGTTAAGATGCTCGATCAGACGCTGGGGATGGTACTTGGACAGAGCAATGCCCAGCTCGGTGAACATGCCCATGTGCGCCCGCTCCAGACCCAGGCCATTCTCCAGCAGGCTGATGAGCTCGTCGAAGAAGCCATTGCGCTCGTACTTCTTGACAAGTGCCTGCAGTTGCTCAGCATCAACAATCAAGTTGAGACCGCAGATCTGGGCCAGGCGGAATTCCTTCTTCTCCACACATGCCTCATGCACCTCCTTCCAGACCTTGATGCTGTTGGCTTTGCGGGCGCACTCGACCGCGGCCTGGTAGTCACTAAGGTGGACCAGAGTGGTGGCGAGCTTGGCCCAGTTGGAGATGCTCGTGTAGAAGATCTTGGCAGCCTCGAAAAAGCCCTCACCGTAAGCCTTGTCGCCCGACTCCTCGATGTTGGTGACGTTGGTGCCGCGCAGGAAGTCCTCGAGCTCGGACAGCTGGTCCAGACGAGCGTAGCTGAAGGCAAGTGCGGTGTCGATGGCGGGCTCGCGCAGAGTCTTACGCGCCATGCGTAGGTACTTGACCAAGTCCTCGTTCTTGCCAGCATGAGTGGCAATCTCGATGACCTCTGCATAGTTCTTTGGGTCCTCGGCCTTGATGTAAGACTCGATCGAATCGGTGACACGGAGGCCATCCAGCTGAGCCTTGGCAACCTTGCTCCACACCTCCGGGATATCGACATCCTCGGCATAAGCTTGAGCGCGGTCGATGCTAACGACGTGCTCGACAAGGACATTAACAGCACTCGTCTTATCATCTATCTTCTTGAAGATCTCGAACGCCTCCTCGTACAGCCCGACGTTGATGCAGACCTCGGAGATCTCCTGGGGGTTAAAGCCGTCCAGGCGGTGGATGTAGTCCATGACGCGAGACTTGTCTGCCTTGGCGGCGGTGAACATGAGAAGGTTCTGCAAGTTCTGGTTGTCACTGAACGGCGACGGCTCCAGCACAATCTTCTCCAGAAGCTCGATGAGCTCGCCCGGGAGATCGGCCTGAAGGAAGCAAGCGACAGCCTCCGAGACCTTAGCGGGATCTGTCGACTCCGGGACGGCCGTGGAGATGACCTGATCAACAACAGAGCGGCGGTGGATGTTGTTCTCGCTGAGGACAAACGTCCAGAGCTCACGGTCGGCACGCTCAAGCAGGTACCGAGCCTGAGCCTTGTACATGGAGTTCTCATTGGTGATGTTGACCAGCTCCAGGTCATTGCCGCCCTTGCGGTAGGCGATGTAGGCAAGATTGGGATCGCGCTTCTCGCAGTACTTGCCGACGACGAGCGAGTCGTACTGATCGTTCTCTTTGAGGAACTTCTCTGGGTTGTTGTTGGAGTCGATGTAGATCTTGGCCAGGGCGTTGAAGACAGCCTGCTGCTGGTTGCCGGCCTGGAGAGTAGCCTCCAGGAAGGGGAGCAGCAGCTTGAGACGGTTCCTCGTTTCGACTTCCGACACAAGCTCGTCAATGGGGATCGACGCCGAGTTGACCGTTGTCAGAAGGTTCTTGATGATGTTCTCATCACAGTCGACATCAAGCAGGCCACCGATAACGGCAGGGGTGCGTGCCGGGTTCACGCGCTGAACGTACACCTCAATCGACTTGAACTGCTGGTTCTGGTAGAGGTAGAGAACCAGGTCGTGGACGAAGTTGTAGCGGTCGCACACAATGATCAGAGGAAGCTGCTCCGTAAGCTTGGCCTCCTTGAGGAAGTTCTTGACCTTCTCGGCGTTGTAGTAGTTGCTGTCCCTGCAGATGCGCTCCACTTCGTTGAACTGGCCCATCTTGGTCGCAGCCTCGATGTACTTGAAATGTACATCGGCGTCCTCGCTCAGGTTCACGATGCTTCCCAGGTAGTAGAAGAGGCCTTCGGCAGTCTTATACTTCTCGAAAAGGTCAATCAGGTGCGTGGGGCCAAGCAGGTCTGAGTACTTGGTGGCCACCTGCACAACCGACTGCAGGTTCTGGCGAATGTTGTGCTTCATCATAGCGTCCAGGCAGTCCAGAGATTGCTCGACCGACAACTTGCCAAAAAAGTTGACGAACCACTCCGGGTTGAAGTTGGGTGTGCCCGCGATGCCCACAACGACGCGCTTGATGGCTGCCGGGTCCTCGTAAAGCTCCAGCGCCTTTTGGTGCAAGCCAGCCTGCTCGCAGAGGGTGGCGATGCGGCCCTTGTCGAAGTGTGAGAACATCTCGTTGCCGAGGATAGCGTCGGCAACCTGCGGCGCATTCATGAGGTTCATCTCAAGCAGACGGGTCTGCAGGTCGGCATGCTCGGGCTTGTTGTCCTTGAGAACATCAAGCAGGAAAGAGGTGGCCTGCTGGACCATGCTCTGGCCCTGGAAAACATCCACAACACGTGCAAGGTCTACCAGCGATCCACCTTCGTGGTTGGCTAGAGTTGACGCAAGCTCGGTGCCCTTGTCGGGGTTGACACGGACAATGTGCTGGAGCAGTTGGATCCAATCAGGTTGGTAGCCGGACTGGGCGCAGAACGGCAAGATTTTGTCGAACTGGCCAGTTTCAGCAAACCCAGCAACAACCTTCTGCGGGACGTTGGCCTTGAGGTAGATAACCAGGGCCATGTTGACATCGTGCGGCCGCACCATGTCGCCGAACTGCTCGGAGCAGTCCAGCTTGCCCTCCTTCAGCCATTTCTCAAGAAGTTGCTTGCGGTTCTGGGCCAGCACTGGCTGGGCCAGCTCAATGGTCTCGTGGCGGTTGAGGACTCCCTTGTCGAGCAGCAGGCCAAAGTACTGGAGGATGTACGACATCTGACCAGGCTGTGCCGGCAGGCGCTTGAACTTCTCTATCGTCTCAGCCGTCCGCAGGAAACCGCGGGGAGAACCGGCGGCGACCTTAGCAGCCTCCATGTAATTCCCCCCGTTGAACAGCTGCTCGAACTGGCGGGCGTACAGGTTGTCGGCTCCGGGCAGACCAGCGCGCGACGCCATCTTGATTGCCAGCTCGGTGTTGGCAGGGTTCTGCAGCAGGTACGAGACCATGGTGGTGTCGTCAATGGTGACAAAGAGCACCTGGCCTTTGCGGTTGATGCCGACGATGCCAGTGGACTCGCTGTCGGGGCAGGTGGTGAAGATCGTCTCGCTCGAAATCCGGTTCATGAAGATACAGGCGCCCGTCTCCAGGTCGTACAGGTGGATGAAGCCATACTTGGTGACCAAGTAGATGACGCCGTACTTCTGCGAGACCTGCAGAGCAACCGGGAAGTCGTTGACGGCCTCAGCGGGGAAGTAGATCTCGACGTTCTTCTTCGCAAAGGCCGGGTTGGCTTCAGGCTTGTCCACCTCAACGACATGTAGCTTAGCGCCATTGGCCGACCTCACAGCAAACGTGAACAGCTTGGTATCTTGCGGCGCGCCGTCCAGGCGAATGGTGCCAAACGCGGCAGCGTGGCCCTCAATCGACTGGCTGATCCCCCTGTCCTTAGAGTATAGCTGCATGTTGCCGACCACACGGCCCCCAGACTGAGCGATACCAACAACCACCATCCACTTGCTCTCGCCGTTAGCTCGGTAGTTGATGATTTGGTTTCCCTGTGGGCGCGATCCTGGCGTCAGTAAACCGTCCTGCGTGAAATCACCTTGTGCACTAGAGGGTTCTCACGCTCAGATTGTCATTGCGCGCAAACATCTTGACGGGGGCGGCCTGGTTGGGGTCAAAGACGTCCCAGTGGTAGACTGCAGCGTCCGTGACGAGACCTATGGTGGTGTCGCTGATCCACTTCCAAAAAACCACATCTTCGTTCATGGTCGTCGACTTGAGCTTGGCCTTCTGCTCCAGGTCAAAGATCTGCAGCGTCCTCGACTGGGCACGCAGAGCGATGACTTGTCTGGTGAAGTGCATGATGGCGCTGTCGGCCTTGATGGGCCGGCGCATGACATTGTTGCCATTCTTGAGATCGATGATGACAACCTCGGGCGACGCGCTATCGTTCTTCTTCTCGCGGATGCAGACGTACGAGTCTGATTCTAGTGTCTGTTGTCGCGCTCGGCTCGAGTCAGCACAGATAGCAGAGAGGACATTGGTAGCCCAGATACTCGGAGGGGCCGCGGTGGCGTACGCAAGAGTTAAACCCGATGGCTGAGGTATCGATGTTGACGCTGGAGAGCTGTAGCAGCTCGGTGAACTTGATGGGGAGCGGCGCCATTGTGAAGTTGGGCGCTGGGCCGCGCGTCAAGGAAGCCTTGCTTGGTCTGGCTACTCAAAACCAAAAAGAAAAAAAAAGTTCGCGACAAGGGCTCTGTGGATGTCAGGAAGCGCGGGGCGCTGGATGGGAGCCGAGGCTGTTGGGCGGTGCGCTTGCTGGAGGCTACGGAGATCGCGAAAATGGAAGCCGCGCGATTTGGAGCTGGGCGTGACGATCAGCTCTGCCGGATCGAAAAGAGAAGGCAAGGTATTAGGGTGATGGCTGCGGAAATGGCGACGCCGGGACAGAACGGAGTATCATCAAGCGTGAATCGTGGGATTGGGTTGTCTCTTGAGGGGGAGGGCTCAAGGACGTTGACGGGATGGAGAGGTGTTTGTTTGGTTTGTCGACAGCCAAATGTTGGATCAAGAGACCTGGCTTCCCATGCAGCCAGTTGGAGCTCAACTAGCGGCGGCGCCTGTTGCCCGAAATTTTGCCGTCCCCTTTCCTCAGCTGCGAAGCACGTGCCAGGTGGGCCCGCCAAAGCAATCAACAACGAAGGCGCCCCGCCCTGACCAAAAAAGTCTGGACCGCAAATTTTTTCCCCACCACCACAAAAAAAGGAGCTCATTCAATCTGCAATTATTTTACCCCCTGCATTTATAAAAAGCGAAAAACGTTATTGTGGCTATAAGTAATGCTTTTTGCATTAAAATAATTACAAATTCCTTAAACGCGTGTTTTTTTAGGTGTAGAATGCGGCGCGGGCATGTTGTTTGGCTTTGGTGCTGGTGCAATTGTGTTGGGAGAGGTAGAGTTTAGGTGGGGGA
>NW_008804676.1:0-1970 GCF_000145635.1 Gaeumannomyces tritici R3-111a-1
CTATTGTTCCGGAAGGTTACCAAAGCTTTGGATATACAGAGTATCGAGATCGCAAGCCTCAAAATCAAAACCAGGCAGCAGGAGGCACAATTGGAGGAGTTGCGGCCTGTCAAAAGGAAGAGGGTGCATCCAGATCCTAACCAGAAGTTTGTCTCGGGGGCAGGGACAAGGGAGGTAAAGCAGCTCCGCGGGCCAGCATTACCAGCCTGTCTTTTCCCGCTGTGGCCCTGAATTCCATATTGCACATGGCACATCCCACGTTAGGTATTTTTTTTTTTTTTTAAATAATAGTTCGCTATCCGCTGCGCGGTGTTACGATTACGATGCAGGTGTACCTGTTCCGGGTAAGGTGTTTTGGGTCGGAAGTAGTAGACCGAGTGACTCTGGGGTTCTAAAGAATAAAGCTCGATAGATGCAGTCGGCTAGTGGGCCGACTAGAGTGCAAAATGAGAGTGACTTACGGCGACCCTCAGACAAACGTTCTGCCTACATGGTAAAAAGCACCCGCATATATATCCAGTGGTCTTAGCTTGATCGCACTGATCGCTCATTCCAGCCGTGGCCGGGTCCGCCCAATAGCCTGCTCCCAAAATGTAATGCGACGCTGGATCGAGCCACAGGTACAGCCAGAAACAGTAGTGGCGGCCGTCAAGCGCGTACGGGTGTCCACAGATCCGGCGTCTGTCAACGGCAAGGCGGATGAAGGCAGAGAGGACGTGCTGCCAGCCAAGCGACATTTTCCGAGGAAAAATGAGAACCAATTTACGTCCCTCTTGTGGCGGCGGGTCTCGAGCCTGCGAGCCGTGGTCTTCAGGTTCCAGAGGGGTAACCCTCTGAAGCAAGCTTTGGGGTTCCTTTGCACCCGCCGCTGCCGCAGGATGCGCCCGATCCTCATCGTGGCAGTGCTGGAAAGTCACAGGCCGATGCTATCCTGATCCCAAGCGATGACGAGTTTGATGATCTCGATGGCCGATCCGACACATCTTTTAAGTCGCTTCTATTATATGCACGCAACAAGTTAAATCCGACCGTGTTACTGGCATAGGTATGTGCCTGGATCTCGAATTTCTCGGCAGGCCAACAGGTTGACATGTCTGAACAGGCAAAAGTGTCGACGCTGCTTCCGGCGATAGCGACGTACCAGAGCCCTCGGTTACCAGCATGGCCGGTCTAGGCGATGAATCGCCTGCCTCGCCTGTAGCTCTAGATGCGGAGTACGACCGACCAGTTCCGGCATCCCCGGCATCCCGCCATGCGCTCGCGTGCGCAGCAGGGTCGTCTTGTCGTCAGGGCGACGGATGTGCCAGGCACCCGAACCTATCTGCATTTTACCGTCGACTTCGAGATGCCAAGTCGCTCAAGGCCAAGGCGGACAATGAGGGTAGCGAGGGCGACGAGCCCGAGCCGGCCGATGCCGGACTGCTCTTGCAGCCGCCCAACAGCCAAGACCGGATCGACTTCCCTGCCGTGCCGCCGCAAGTGGTGGAGAGCCGGGCACGCACACCACACTGCCGGACGACGAGAGCACCAGCGAGCTCGAACCGGCGGATGCCGAGCCACGCTTTTAGCCCTAGAGCCCATGCAGCGCCACCTCCGGTCGTAGGGTTGATCTACAACAGAGGTCCGGCAGCTGCCACTTCTTTCGACATCGTGATCACCGCGGCGACAGCGTTCAGACAAGTGACCCAGAACACCGCCATCCTCTCGTTCTGGACGACGGAGGAGAGCAGAATGAGGATTGTTCTGTTGTGCCGCCGCAAGCGCAGGAGAGTCGGGCAGGCATGCCAAGTTTGTCGGGCGATGAGAGCGGCAACGAAAGTGAGCTGGCCAATACCGAGCCATCTATGCAGCCGTCCACCAGCCAGGAGCAAGTTAACCTTTAGCACAACATCGGTCGTCATCGACGTCGACGTCGTTGCGATACCGACGAGGAGGAGGACTATTCTCCCATTGCGGGAAGTGACGCCAAG
>NW_008804676.1:3177-4559 GCF_000145635.1 Gaeumannomyces tritici R3-111a-1
CAGGCGCTCAGCAGAGTCATATCTAGTGCGGACAGCCCATTCCTCGTCCGCAGGATCCAACGAGCCCGGAAAGTGCGGGAAAGGCGGAAATAACTGGTTGTGTGTGGCGGGCTTTCTTCTTTGCCCTGTCAGCAAGTCTCGCCGAGCCGAATCTGCAGGGTGACGACGGATAGCATAGAGTTCAGTTGACCCATCCACACACTGTACCCATGCACAGTTCCTTCGAGGGAACATGCGGTAGCTGACAAGGCGGGTATTCGGGAGCGCGGCCCACTTACATGTTGGGGCCTCCATGCAACAGCCGCGCTCAGGCCAGTATTGGGCCAGTATTGACAAGATGTTAGCGACCGATCAGCCGGCAAGCTTCATTGTCCAAACCAACCTCGCGGATCGTACCGTCATCTTTACGTATCTTTACGTCAGTGGCAAGAACTCAGTAAACTCAGTAGTATAAAGCAGTCATAACTCCCAGGCCCTTCATTTATTAAATTAAAACATTCACCCTATCATTCAGCGAAAGCTCATTCAGCGAAAGCAAACTGAAAGAATGTTACTTGACCAGAGGCATGCCCTAGGACAAGTGTACAACCATGAACTGCCACACATGAAGGTTCTGTCCATCTCGGGTGATCGGGTGACCCAATTGTCACCGACGAAGAGAATACCACTAGCTGGTTTCTGGTCTCCGGAGGTGCTTGAAGAGCCTGAGTTCGAGGATATACTCAGCAGCCCTCGGTTTGTCGGTAAGAGAAGCCACGCCACAGCCTTGCGTCCGTTCTCCGAGGCCCGCATCCTTGGTCTGAGAGGCCCGCATCAGTTGACGTCCGCCCCGCGGTCGATGAGAAGCGCGCCACAGCCTCGTGTCCGCTGTCTGAGGCCAGCATCAGTGCCGTCCATCCATCCTTCCATCCACCCTTGATCTGAGCGTTGACATCCGCCCCGCGGTCGATGAGAAGCCGCGCCACAGCCTCGTGTCCGCTGTTTGAGGCCAGCATCAGTGCCGTCCGTCCATCCTTCTCCTGAGCGTTGACATCCGCCCCGCGGTCGACGAACACCTTCACAATGCTCAGTCTACCCTCTTGGGCAGCCCAGGACAACGGCGTTCGGCCTTTGTATCCCGTCAAGTCTTTCCTGTACTTCAAACCTTCAGTGATATCGACGCCATCGCAGATGGTTGAAGATAACCCCAAAAGTGCAGCCACCGCGCTTTTGTGGCCGTTGGCCAATGCGGCGAAAAATGGATACTCGTACCTTTCTCGAGGGGCGCGGGCAGCAGGCTCTTGTTTTATCCGTGTGCGGATGAGGTTTTCTAGCCCTCTGTCTGCTAGGACATAGATAGGTGTTGCGTGAACGCCATACCGCCGCTTTTATGCCTCTCGAAC
>NW_008804676.1:6304-8475 GCF_000145635.1 Gaeumannomyces tritici R3-111a-1
GTCCTCGAGGGTCAGCAAGATGCCTTTGGGCGTGCTGATGTAAGGGTATGGGCGACTCGAGAAACAGATTCGGAGTTGGATGCCAGCCTCGGTCGTGTCCTCTGCCAAATCCTCAAAGAATTGGACCATATCCCGGACTTCCTGCTCGTCACATTCGTCGAGGGCGTCGATGAAGCAAGTAAAGGAGCGCTGGCCAAGGCTTAGGAGGGCACTCCTGAGAAGCTCCTTCAGCGCGTCCAAGTCAGGGCAGTCTTGCTGGCTCGCCGGAATGATATCGGTGTTGTCTAGGATAGATTGAAGATCCGGAAATCTCTTCAGGAGCTGCATTAGCAGGGACCGGTACATGCCCGTGATAGACTTTTCCAAGTATTCGCCGCGAGCGTTGAAGAAGAAGGACGCGGACATGGTGTTGGATCCGTCCCTTTTTTCGACTCCAAGTAGACAAACTTCATCATGGTTGACTTCCCAGCGCCTGCCTTGCCTCGCATCCATAAGAAACCATGGTTTTGCGATTGCATTGCGGGGTCGAGCCAATCCCGATATGCCGAGTGACGGACGAACCAACGGCAGGTTTTGCTGTGTGCGGTTCGAATAGTGGTTTTCCGAGCATCGATTTGGGCGAAGTTAAGGGATTCTAGCAAGCGTTGCCGCCGTTCTGAAGCTTGGTCGTCTGCTCGTGGCCGGTCAGTATGGTGCTCGGCAGGGACGGGAGGGGGAGGGTCAAGGAAGGAATTCATTACCAGCAGTGTCGGGCTCGCTCGCGTTGTTGAAGCGTGTGGTATTAGCCCGGCTGAGTTCCCCCGATGAAGCCGGAATCACTTCCAGCAGTTCCCTTGCGTATGCGGCCGCCGTCGCAGCGGCATAGTCCTGCCACACTTTGTTCTTATGGGAATCTGAGTAGTCGCAAATGCCGCGAATCGGCAAGCACTGGACGTTATCCATCATGCCTGCTGCCTCCATCTCAAAACACAGCGCCGAATGCAGCCGGGCAATCTCATCTCGTTCCTTTCCGTTTCTCATAACCCTGTTGGCTGAAGCGATGACTCCGTAGTGGATCTTGGGTTCGTCAGAGAGACGACCGGCTCGTGGCTGCAGCTTTTTCGGGTCGCAGTCATTACATGTTGGCGCACGGAGAGGGTGGTGTTCGTAGGAGGCCTGGAAAAGGCGATCGGGGTATCCGGACGCGAGAGGTTCGGGAGTCGGCTTCGTGAAAGGCTTACTATTCGATCGCTGGATTGCTTCGATCGCAAAGTGGACACGGCCGAATTCAGCAGCGGTGCAGGAGTCTTCGGGATGGCTGTTCCTTGGAAGTGGCCGTCCCCGAGTGCCTTGCCCATGTCATACTGCATCACCCTCGTGCCGACGACTACGTCGCCCAGGTACAAATCGGCCTGGCTTGGGGATCCGCCGGCGATGCCGACCATCAGGGTGGCGCGAATGCTGGGAAAACTTCGCTTCACGTTTGTCGCGACGATTGCAGCGTTGTTCGTCCCGTATTGCCCAGGCAGGCAGGCCATGGCGACGTTGTGTCGGTGGATGCGTCCCAGCACGTAGGTGTTGTCATCGCCGGGTATGCCTGGTTGTGGTGGGTGTTGCTCATCCAGCATGGCGCGAGATGCCGCCAATTCCAGAGGAAGCGCACAGATCCAGGCGATTGTGTAATCTCCATGCGCAAGGGGCACGCCGCCATGGGAGTCATTGCAGACGATGTCGAAGGTTTTTGGGCGCTTTGGGTGGCTCGCATCCGAGTCTTGATCATCTTGCCGTGGTCGTTTCGAATTCATTACACCGCGCTGCGTCGACAACAACTGGGGAAGCTGGTTGAAGGAATCGAGGACAGGAATGCCGGGCTGGCGGTGAAACAGTCAAAAGACTCGAAACCAGGGTGCGTCAAAGACTCAAAAATGTAAAGTTGACAGGGACGTGAATTTAGGCAGGCTCTGAGGTGCCCAACCCGTGTGCCTCATGAAGTTCGAGACAGTGATGCCGAGAGAGACGTTGAGTAAGAGATGCGTTCCTCCAGGCCGGTGCGAGAGGAAGCTGAGACGGGGAGGACTCAGCTCGGCCGGCTGCCTCGTGCGGCGGACATTGCCGCTCTGGCTGACTTTTTTGTTGCCCTTAGGCCATTGAGCCTCAGTCGCAAGCCGCGTTAAACCGCCCAGAGCGATTGG
>NW_008804677.1:0-8469 GCF_000145635.1 Gaeumannomyces tritici R3-111a-1
CCCCCAGCAGCGATGCTTCCTCATGATATGCATGGGCACATGAAGGGCGGAAGGAAAGGGCTTCGAACTATTTCTTGGGCACACTTGATACGCCCTCTATATTTCTTCTTGTGATATTTTTGATTGTATCATACATGGCAGTTTTGGCTTGGCGGCTGTTGTGTCCAGGTACGGGTCTGGATCGCCCAGGGCGAAACTTTGTGGACACAGGTGGTGGCTGCGATGGATTGACGCACTAATTTCTGCGAGTCCTCTTTGAGTGCCTGGCATTTAGTCTTGCTCTGAAGTTGCGCAGCATGATTGGCATGCTCGGGACAGCTTGGCGGCGACGTTGGCACTTTGGTAATGGTTCTTGTCAGGCCAGCTAGGCCGCGGACTCCCGACGTTTGGTGGCCACCCATGACTTGGTCTTGTGCACTTTGATTTGGCTTCGGGGTACCAGGAGTCGTCAGGTGACACCCACAAAAGTATTCCCTCGAGACAGTAGCTAGAGATGTCTGCCTATTTAACTAGCACCCTAGATACGTAGGTACCCGTCTACCTGCAATTGAAACATTGCGCTTTTGCTTCTGAGCCCCCAGGCGGACCAAGGAGTGTATCAAGAAACGTCATTGACCGGGATCCAGCACGTAAATTTCGAGACATGGGACGAGCCACGAAGGGATGAACCTGACAACCGTTGCCAGCCGGGCTTGCTTGCATGGAATGCCCGCCCATGCGAAAACGGCGGGTACTGTATGTGAACATGGATTGCATTCGAGTAACCATGAAGCACAAGGCAGGGTCAGTCACCGGATGAAAGAGATTGTGAGATAAGTATCTACCTACATACCGGGAGAAACCCAAATAAACCTACAGGACAGATTAGCATTACCTATTCAGAAGTGCATGTTTACATTGTAGTATTTGGCCGCCGCGCCTGGTTTGGCCGAGGTACGTGGAGGCTCCCGCATTTGCCTGGCTGGTCAGCTGCTGGTTCTTGGTGTCGTTGCGCCGTTCTATCCGCACCACGGTGAAAACGAGGAACAGTGGCAAAGCCCAATGCATGCCCAGAACCTGGCTGGAGGGTAGGTGGTTGCCCAAGGCGAAAGAATGTCAATACCAATCAAAATCAAACCCCGGTTGGCGCTGAGCACCTTTTTTAATTTGTATGTTTTTTTTCTACTATCCTGATTCGTTCTACACATGCACCTATATTCAGGCACCAACCTTCGAGTGAGTATAGATTCAGTGTTGGAACACACGCGAGCGACTCGCGCGGGATCAGACGAACCCGTCGGGGAAAGGCATCCCTTCCCAGGTTCGTCGGTCGCAAACCACGGGTCGATTGGGCGTGGCGGCGACGGTTGGCCGCGGTGATCAGGCAGGCAGCGACCTCTGTCGCGTGCTGGAACCAGCAGACCAAGACTTGCCAGGCGGGCGAGGATTGCCTTGGAGGGAACTAAAAATCAGGGCGTCTGCCCTCGTGGGCTGAAGAGATCAGCCCGACAAGCAAAGCAGCTCGCGTTGACGTCTACTTCTTCTTTGTCTACCTTCTCTTGGCTACCTACCTCACTACCACCTACACAAGTACCTACCTCCTAGTTGGCTGTTTAGGGGGTCTCTTTCCACGCCCAGCGACCGGCAGCAACGTCTTTGTGCAGTGCTCAAGCCTGGCAGGAACACCCCACCATTCTTTCTTCTTTCTTCTGCTTTATCCCCTGTTCCCTTTTAATTGGGCGCCACGTGCGGATCGACGTCACTGGGCGCGCCACGCCTTCTCCATCCGGGGACGAAGGTCTGGCCTGGGCTGGCGGCTGGCGGTTGATGCGAACTCCCGCCCGTCGGCCGCAACCACCAGCTCTAGCGGTCGAGGCTTCAGCCGGATTCTGGGCTGCCAATACGTTAGCCCTTCCCGTGTTGCTGGAAGCCCCCCAGCTGGGAACCTGCTGTAAACCGTGACTGGAGCCTTGCAGGCGCATGCCTGTTTACCCCCTCCGATCCTGCCCAACCACCTACCCACCACCCACCCCCAACGCTCGTCCCTTACACACATACCTCCCAGCCTACCTGCCTCCTACCCACTGCGGTAGGTACCTACCCCTATTCGACGATAGCGGCGGCGGTCGAAGCAGCAACGCGCTGGCGCTGCCGCCGCAAGTTCCAAAATGGACGTGGCGGTCGCGCCCGCCTCGGGCGCCGACGCGCCACCGCCCCTGATGGCCACCTACAGCAACACCACTGGCTTCAGTCCCCCGTCGGATGGCGATCTCGACCTGCAGTGGGACCAGACATACTTGCGCATTAATTACATTGTCCGTAACCTGGCCGGCCCCGTGCCCCTACAGCTTCACCACCGTCATAGCTACCAGCATCTCTACCCTGGTCCTGCCACCCACGACGGCGCCATGTCGGACACGTCTTCCGAGAGGCGGAGGCGACTCGAGGCCCGGGACCCCGCGCCTGCGACTGTGGTCGCAGGAGCCGGCCACCAGCCCACGGCCGGCCTCGTGGGCGACTCGCCCACCCTGGGATACCCCACGGACGACCCTGGCGCAGCAGCCGGTGGCCACGCTGCGGGCCGCCCGACAGCATCTGTGCGCAGGTGGCCTAGCCTGGCCCCCGAGCGCGCCGCCGAAATGAGCACCCGCGTCTCTGTCTGGACCGAGGAGGTGTCGGCCCAAGGGGAGGAGGCTTACTGTGCGTGCTCGGCCCCCTGGGCTGCTGCCCGCCTCCGCCCGCCCCCGGAGGGCGCCGACGACGAGGGCTGCTCGAGCGCGACGGCTAGAGGCTTGCTGCCCGCCGCCCTCGTGGCTGGCTCCGCCGGCGGCTCTTCGGCGCTGGCATCCCCCGCCGCCAACACGACCGGCCCGGTGACGGGGTCGTGCAAGATATGCGGGCGGCCGCTGGATCCCACGGGCAACGCGGCTGCGGGCGGCCAGAGCGACAGCAGCTGCTCCCGCGGCAGCCACGCCCAGGCTTCTCAAGGCTGCCCCGACGATGACACCGGCCGAGGCGAGAACGGCGACGGCGGCGGCACCAAGAAGACAAAGTCGCGGGTGCATAACCTTCTGCATCGCTTCAAGCGACTGGGCCGAAACCAGCGCGATCTTCAAGACTTGATCAACGAGAAGAACGGCGCCGGTAGCAGCAATAACGACGGCAATAATGACGACAGCGGCGAAACCAAGGCTATCGGCGGCGACGGGTCTGCGGCTCCTTCGGGCCAGGGTCGAGACCAACAGCCGCTCGCTGCAGCGGCAACAACAGCAGCACTAGCCGGCTCAAGCGGCACGCTTATGTATCGTACCAAAGCCCCAGGAAACGGCAGCCCAACAGCCACGCCTCAGCAACCCCAGAATCAGCAGCCGGGCGCCCGGGCACCGGCAGGTCAAGGCCGCCGCAACACATCCGCTTTTGGGCCGGTGGCCGAATCTTCCGGAAGTAGTACAGCGGACAGCAGCCGCCGCCGCCGCACGCGCGATTCGGCCGCCCGTCTCGAGAGAGCCCGCCTGCAGTTGGAGCGCCTCAACGGCCATCCTCTCCCGCACCCACCCCCGCCGACGGCGCCACCCTCAAACCCTCCTCCGGCCCCGCCGTCCAGGGGCTCGAAGGGGAAATGACCAAATGGGCACGGCGAGGAGTTACGGAAGAGGAACGCGGGGAAGCCGAGCATATCCCCTGTCCGCTCCCGTTTTGTTTACTCTCTCTCTTGTACAAAGTTGGCACTTCTGATCCCTAGCCGGACAGTATTGTTTCTGCTTGTTCTGCCCTGTCGCTCTATTTCTCTCTTTTCGGTTCCCAGACAACATTTCTGCTTTGATGCATACATATACCCTCGGCCGCCGCTGGCTTCGCTTGGCTTTTCTTCAACGAGCGTGGTTCTCGTATCTTTCCTCATCATGCTTTTTTTCTTTCTTTGCTTTTCGTTCCGACCGGTTTTGGTTATACCTTTTCCTTCTGGATTTCCGCATCAGCATTCGATACCACGCACGGGGGAAACGGACTTTACGAGAGGTTCTCGGTTTCGGATGTAGATGGGTTAGCGGTAGACTATTGCCCACACTTGGGTAAGCACGAGGAGATGGCGCACACAAGGTTGCGAGCAACGCAAGATACCACTTCGTTTTCCACTTTCTTCTCAAGAGCGTCGTATAGCATGCCAACCAGGCACGGGAAGTCCGTCTCTTCACCGGGTCGTTCGCCGGGTGTTATCATACAGCGCCAACAAATACACTAGAGCTACAGTCTTTGAAATGCCGTCTTCTCAGCATCTTCCGGATAAGCCCATGTTATAAGAATACGGCTTAGGCACTCGTTGGCGCTCACCATCATACAATTCACGGGGCACCTAACCGACCCCCCTCGGGTGGCGAGTAGTATTGATGGAAGAATGAGCAGCGCCCGGCAGCCTAGTATTGCTGCCGAGGCCATTTTCGATTTTTTTTTCTTGTAGGATTTCTGTGGATACAGTTAATTCGCCTTGGGCGTGCGTGCGTTATCGAGTAAAGTGGAGGGCGGGTGTGAAAATACCAGACCACAAGTTGGAAAAGATAGGCAGACCTACAGGGGAATTGGTAGGAAATTTCCCAACACCCACAACCCACACACTCTCTTCTAGACCTGAAAGCCAGATGAGACGAGAGGAGAGAGACACGAGACTTGTTGAGTAAAAGACTCAGAGGAAAGAAATGGGGAGGAAGAGGAATCTGGAGACGGCTAATGCACCGGCAGCCGAGACTCGGAAAGCCCAACGGCTGTGCAGCCATAATCCCGCCTCCCCCGTCTGTCTGTCAACGCCCACCTACCCACCAAGAGAAAGGGCGCCACACTGTTGACAGAGAGAGGCCCAGAAAGCGCATGCAATATGACTGTGAGGCAGGCTTGGAGAGACGCAAATAACTAACGGGATGCTGAATCGAAAAAAATGGGGGAGGGACATAGGTTACGGTTCAGTTCCGTGTATTTGACCAAAAGAGATGAAGGGGGGAAACGGGAGCAAGAAAAAGAAAGGCAACTGATCTGTCCTGCATGTCCGATCCTGCCACAACCAACTCCCTGTCCTCCATGACCGCCGATGCCGCATTTGAACCTCACCAGCCACTCTGTCTTGGCACAAGCCAAAGGACCCCCATACCTATGACTTATCGAAAGAACACAACGTACCCAGTCGCAACAGAGATATCAACTCGGAAATGCAACCGAGAAGGTGGTGCGGGGAAAACAAACAGGAGGGGGAAACCCCGATTAGGAACCCAGTCCCATGGGAAGGGGAATCAAGGAGTCAAAAGCTAAATCTGCGTTGCTTCGTGATAGTATACGCTATCGCGCGACCCTTACGACTCGGGAGCGGCGGCAGCGGGGGCCGGCTCGTCGGCCTTGCCCTCCACCTTCTCCTCCGTCTTGGCAGTCTCGTCCTTGGGCGCATCGGCGGTGCCCGTCGGGGCGGCCTCGGCATCGCCCGTCTCGTTCGAGGTCCACAGGGTCAAGTTGTCACGCAGCAGCTGCATGATAAGAGTGCTGTCGCGGTACGACTCCTCCGAAAGCGAGTCAAGCTCGGCGATGGCATCGTCAAACGCCTGCTTGGCCAGGTGGCACGCGCGGTCGGGAGAGTTGAGGATCTCGTAGTAGAAGACGGAGAAGTTGAGCGCAAGACCCAGGCGGATGGGGTGCGTCGGCGTGAGCTCGGTCTGAGCAACATCCGTGGCGCTCTGTAGGGTGATTTCGGTGGCTTGTATTAGTCACGCGCGTCATTTCCGAGAAGCGGGATGTCGCCTGGCAAAACCCCCATCGATTGCCGCTCCCTTCATACCTTGTAGGCCTCATGGGCAGCAGTGGCAGCGACCTTGCGCTTGTCGCCCGAGGCGAACTCGGCGAGGTACCGGTGGTAGTCACCCTTCCTGCAGCGGCGGACGTTTTGTTAGCATGCGCTGACGCAAAGTACGACCCGGTAACATCATAAAGTTGCGTCAAGCCCCCAAGCGAAGAACCACGATAGCCGAGATATCTGCAGGAAGACCAATGCGAAGCAGTCCAGGTCGTGAGCGATAAGAACGTACATCTTGTGGTAGAAGACCTTGGACTCGCCAGAGGCGGCGTTGGGGATGAGGGACTCGTCAAGGACGTCGAGGACATCCTGACACACCTTCTCCAGCTCGGCCTCGATCTTCTGGCGGTATTCACGGATGGTGGACACGTGCTTCTCGGAGCCCTTGGACTCCTCCTTCTGCTCGATGGAGGAGATGATGCGCCAGCTGGCACGGCGGGTGCCGACGACGTTCTTGTAGGCGACCGAGAGCAGGTTGCGCTCGTCGACGGTGAGCTCACCGCCCAGCTTGGCGACCTCCTTCATGTAGGTGACCATCTCATCGTAGCGCTCAGCCTGCTCGCAGAGCCTGGCGAGGAAAGTCTTGCTGTAGTGCGTCACACGGCGTCAGTATGCTGGTCCTCGTCGGGCGAGCGGGCGGCGTGGCCGTCTTGCGCGGGATGGCTCGCCGGAGCAGGCGATCGTCGGGGCGGTAGAAGCCATCAACAAACCTTTCACGCTGTGGGTTACAGAAAGTAGATGTCAGCCATGGTCGCTATTTCTCCTCATGGAAGAGGCGCACGCGGATAAGATAGTCAAAAAACGCGAGGGCAAAAACAACGCAGCGGGCGGTGCCATCAGGCGATCGGGCAGCGAGTGCGAGTGCGAGTGCGAGTCTGGCGTGGGCATGTGCCGCCGACCTTCGGCACTAGGAAACGCAGACTAGGCCGGTGACACCGCCTGTCCGAGGCTCGCGTCCACCGACGACCATCCACGGCCACTCGGACGCAGAGGGCGGGTGCAGCGGCGGGGGGAGGGACAGACGATAACGGGAGCGAGCAGCGGCAGAAGGGCGGGCATGACAAACCTCGGTGGCCATTTTTGTGGATTCTGAGTTGTGTCGACTTGGGAAAAAAGTGAGGCTTTGAGTGGTTTCGTGGGTGCAGGTGGTTTGCAAAAATCAACGCGGAGAAAGAGGGTATCGAAGAGGTGGACGTGGGAAGAGACGGTTGCGGCAAACAGGAAGCGCAGGTTGGAAATTGTAGGTGGCTACAGGAGGGGAAGGAAAAAAAGAGGGATGATGTTGTTGAGGGAAGGCGGAAGGCGGCCGAAATGGAGGTCGAGCAGGGCTGCTGTCTTTGGGGGGTCTGGCGGTGCTGCTGCGGTTTGACTGCCCCACTTCCAGGCGCCTCCTCTGACTGCCCTGGCTGCTGTGCTCATCTGAGTCTGGATCATGGCAGCAACCCAAGCGTGGGTGAGCGCAGGCAGGCACCGTAGAGGGGCAACGCTCGCACCTGGCAATTCGCGGTAGGCACTGGTTGGCAGCCGCCGGTTCATGCTCGGTGGGGCCGTTCCTTTCACAGGCCTGCCCGGGCCAATCAGGAGGGGTGGCTGGTGCTACCTAATTGCTCATCCCTTAGAGGCTTGGTTTGTTTTGATTAGGATGGATTATTCTTTGCTTTTTGATCTGGGCAGTACGTGGTATGCTTTGATTCTCTATGGGGTCTTTTTATTTTCGCTCTTGAGACGGACTCTCGCTCTTTGTAATTGAATTTCAGAGCATTTTAGGTAGCAGAGAAAACACAGAAAAAACGCAGCCGCCACATCCTGTCAACGACAAAGAGACGTCTCCCGTGCGTAAGGCGGGGTACGTTTTGCGCACCGGCCAAGGCAGGCATCGAACCCGGGCAGGTAGCTATGCTTGATAGCGCTCCAATTCAATTTCATCAGGATGCCACTCGGTCCATGTTCGTCACACGACAGCCGCCCAGCCAACGATTCAGCCGCCCACGAAATCCTCCAGCCCGTGTGCGTCGCGCCGCGCATCGCATCTTGTGCATCGCCCGGGGCTGGGCCGCCCTGGGGGGTCCGACTGAATGCGGGCCATCAAACCAGACGCGTCGACAGATTTTGCAACGGCACGGAACGGATACCTGCTTCTGTCTTCCCAATACTCTACATACCTACGGGCTGCCTCTGGAATGAAATGGGGGGGTACGTACCCGGCACCGCAGCCTGTGCCCAGGCTGGCCTGTCGGGGCCCGCGTTCTAGAGCCTCCCGCTTCCATGAGGTTCTACGTCGTATCGGCCGGGCTTTTCACTGCCCCCTTTCCCCCGGTCCATGCTTCTTTTTCGTGCGGTGCCCCTCTGTGCTCTGGGCTCACATCCGAAATTGCTGGCTGCTGGCTGCTGGCTTGTGCATATTCGGCCCCCCTTCCCACCGCCTGTCCTGCCCGGCAACATGGAATTTCGCGCTCCCAAGTTCGTCGGTGGGTGGTTCGCCAGCCCTTTAGGTATAGGTGCCCAGCACAGTCACCGCCAAACGTCCGCTCCTCGGCATTGCCCGCCACCCCTCCACTCCTGTCGTCTCCTGTCCTCCAGCTTGACAGGCCGGTCAGCCAGCCATCCACCGGCGGTCTGTGGCGAGCCGGATGCCGTGGGCCACTTGAAACGAAAAAAAAAAG
>NW_008804678.1:0-8433 GCF_000145635.1 Gaeumannomyces tritici R3-111a-1
GACCCCCATCCACCCTCCCTACCTGCCTATCGCCCAACATTTCGACGCAGATATTTTGGTAATGGCGACGGGAGTGGTGGTGGGGTGTGGCGTGCACATCCAGAGGGGATGAGGGCGTCCACCAGCAACAGTTTCAGCAGCTGGTCTGGCTGCGGGGCTCTCCCAACCACTGGTCGGGCCCGAGAGCATCAAGACAAAGCGGTGCAGGAGCTTGCCGCCCGCTTTTTCTTCTTATTCTCTTTTTTTACTTTTTATGGGTGTAGTGCTATGTGGTAGGCGCAAGTACATATCAGTGATGTTTTTCGCAGCCCCACAAAAGGGTGGTATTCGGCCTTGACGCAGGATAGATGAGAGACATCAAATTGGAACCTGCAGGGCCAAGTTATCAATGGCCCTTGGCACGGTACCCATTACCCCCAAAGGCGTGAATCTCTGATGGGGAGCCCAACAGTACCCTTCTTTTCCCACGGTTGGGGGTGCGTTGTTGGGTGGTTGGTGACCATCGCTGCGACAGGCTGGCGGGTGAAAGAGGACATCAAGCAAGGCAGAAGCAGGGCTTTCTTGCTTCCTACCTCCCCTCGCCCTCCAAATTTGCTCGCCCTTATCCCTTACCTACCTCCCATGCCGTGTTCTTCTAATTCTTTTTAAAATTTTATTTTATTTCAGACTGCTTTGCTGCATCTTCAATCTCTGCAACGCAGCCACCGCCCACATATGCGTGCGACGCTGCAATGCAGGCCAAGGGTGGGCACACACTGCGGCATCTGAGCCAAGCAGCGCCGCCGACCAACCAGATTGGCGCCTGGGTGGCCGTTGCTGGGCCTTCCCCCTCCCACCCTCGGTGCTCCAGTTGCTTTGCAGGAGCCGTGGCGACTGTTGTCTTGCAGTGCCTCTCCACCCACGACGGCGACGCGACCTGCCAAGATAGCCAGGCTCTGGCGGACGAGGGAGCTCCACTGGTTGGATTCTGTTTGCCCAGAGGGTGTGTGCCTGCATGCAGCTGGGAGGGGCATTGCAGACAAGAGACGCCGCGTTTCCTCTTGGGCTTTGCTTCATCCTTTTTTTTTTTGCATGTGAATCAGAGCCAGGGCCCCATCAGGACCCATCAGTGCTGTTGTGCAGTCAAGGCTACTTCTTGGAGTTCGTTTGATGGCGGCTGCCAGACGGAAGCAGTCATGGGAGGTAGCGGATCAAAATGTCGTGTAGGTTATAGTGATCCTTGTGTTACGGAATCGAGCGGGGGGATCCGGGTAGACGTGGCGCCTTGCTCTCGTCCTTGCCTCAATATCTCCCCAGCTGTCAATCGAAACTCGTGCGTGCTCCTGGCCTGGGCACTCGCCATCACCAAACGCCACTTCCAAGTGTGCAAGGGTCGGCGTGGGTGGGGACGGACCGCTAGCAAGGCAGAAGAAATAAAAATAAATAAATAAAAAAGCCCCAAGGGCTGCCACCTGACGGTGCAATCTACACTTGCCTTGACCGGTGTCAATCTGGGCTTGAGAGATGGAGGGGTAGTGAGAGATTGGACATCGCAACCACCTGCATCCTTGTCCAATTCCTTATGCTATCATTACCAACAGGAAGCCATCCAATCCATCCGAGCAGCGGAGGCTTGATATCGTATCACATCGGGGGCGCTCCAGGTTCAGATCCAAGGCGAATCCGGAAGCATCGCCTGCTCCGTCCATCTACCCACACGCCCTCTCATCTCCTCGCCTTGCCGTTGCTCCAGACGCGGATTGGGCGGGGAACCACCGGCAAGATGGCAAGAGTTTAGACGAGTCCCCTATCACCCACATCTTTTCCTCCGGGATGTGACCAAGCAGTCATAGTTCACACCCCAGCTTGGCGTCAGCTCCATCCTGCTTTTCTCCGGAGCCCGCCAGAGCGATAACGGCAGGCTCTCAGGAGAGGGCTGTGTGGGCAGCGAGAAAAAAAAAGGGGAGACTGCCTTCGGACCACACACCAGACAGAGTTAGTTGGGGGGCAACATCTACTCTCGGTAGGCGAGCTCCCTATCCATTCAACCTACAAGCCGCTGCATGCGCTGTGGATGTTTGTCATTTACATCCCCGTGGACAATGGTGGTGTGATTCCAGGCCTCGCAGAAAGTCCGCAGTTCTCCTGTATCCTTTGCGTACGCCTTACCCCGCCTTGAGGGCTCGACAATCAACTTTGGGCTTACGCTCCATTATCCCGTTGTTATTGACTTGCGGTGGGTTCAGGGCATGCCCGCTGGGCCGGGCCCAGCCGCGTCTGGCCCATTCGGCCAGCGAGCTAAACCTCTAGCTGGCGCGTCTCCTTGTATATCTTTTTCCTGGCCCATCCTTCTCTTTATCCACCTCCATGCGGCTTTAGTTTTTGCATACCGCCATTTGGCCCCAGGCTGTACTCCGGGATCAAGTGCTATTCCAGTTCTCTCGAAACAAATCTCGCATAAATCTGGAAAGCGCCGTTGGGGTGCATCCTCGAACCATTACCCACACAAAGTCTACCCAAGCCGACGACAAGTAGAATGCCATGGCAGGCACATCCAGCCCGGATCATCTTTTCAGGAAGGTGATGGTCCATGACGACGAGCCCAAGCCTGTGGCATGCTCGGCAAGCCGTCGTCACTAGTCTTAGCATCCTCGCCATGGCTAGGTAGGACCCTCCAAGACATGTCGCCGATCAGGGTCCAACAGCTCAGGCAAAGATAGACCCTTTGCGTCGCGTCCGGTGGGCATGTCGGGAGGGGACTGGTCCCCACAATCTGCACGACGGATGTAAAAAGGGCAAAGTGACCCTCTGCATCTGTCACATCTCAAATCCACGGCCTTTTCCCAAGCCCGCCACCACCCACCCCGGCACGGTGAATACTCCCATTCGCTTCCACTGTCTTCCCCCCATTCCCTCCTCCCCATTGCGCCGAGGGGGCCATATCAGAGCCGGAAAACAGGATAGTTCCAAGCCCTTGACGTCGTCCTCGCCCTCCATCTCGCCAGCGCTGCGTGTGCCTAGAGCACCTTCTGCGAATGGGAAAATGTGCCGCCCGGCGATCAGTCCCTTTGATGGCCCTCGTAGTCACATTAGAACGGATCGCTGAAAACTTGGAAGCTTGTGAACAAACACACGATGTTCTAGCCAGGCGTGCCAGGCACCGTATCGAACTCGGCCAAGCCAAGATCAGGGCAAACTGACATCACCCAGCCACACCCCTCGCGCAACCCCGTCGTCGGAACTCAACATGGCACACATGCCGAGGGCAGACAAACCGGTGAGCGCAAGAAGATAATAATAAATACATAATAATATCGTTAGCTTGGCTAATTTTGTCTCCCAGGATCCCTTCAGATGACAGATGGGTTCGGCAAGTTTGGCACCCGGCCGTGCCGGCGGCGTTTGTGTTCGGGTGACGGCCTCTCTCTCTCTCTCTCTATCAAAAGTGGATGCCACCCTTCATTTGCCTTCCCCGCTTTCTGGTGTCTTCCGTGGCTCAGCGGCATATCATTTGTGCAGACCGGTTGCTTGAGCTGCAATGCGAGGTGCAGAGGCGAGCAGCAGGCACTCACCAGCATGGTGGTGAATCAGGCGGGGCAAAACAGGATCTGACGTAGCAGCCCTAGCGACCACGACGCACCTCGTTGCAGCAGCTATTAACTGCCCTCCACCAGTGTTGCTGCACGAACGAGTTTGTGCCCTTCTGTGATGGTGTTGACTTTTTATACTGGCGGCCTCTTTTGTGCAACGCCAGCCGTCGATCGTTTCCCCTCGGGGACGGCGTGAAGCGGAGGCGGGGGAGTCGTGATGGAGGGCAACCGGCATGGCTCGCTCACTGGAAATATCATGGAATACTACCCATAACCATTGGGAGGGGGAAATGTGATCCAAACAGGGTAGGTCATCATCAGACAGTGCTACTACCGACCGCCTTGCTTTGAAATCCGCCCCCAATGCTTCCGCTCTCTACCCGCTCCTTCGCGAACCCGCGAAGGGCACCATAGAGGCCATGTACGTGCACACCCCCCTCCAACACCCATCCGTTCCCTAGAAAGCACTGTATTGATCCGCGTAGATGTGTACTCCGTGTTCCGCCGCTCGCACAAGTTTCCTTTGCTTTCTATGTAGCCACGGGATGCATCATCAAGCGAAGGGGGATGGTGTTTTGTCAGGATCCGACCTAGCCGCCTCGACGAATCACCGGTCGACTTGTAAGGAGGAGATGGAAGTCTGTCGTTATCACAAGCGATCGCGACTGGCTCGTGAAATGCGGAGAAGTGACGTCGGATGTCGCGGCAGCGTTCATCTGGCCCTCCTTTCTGAGCCACCACGACCACTTAAGGAGAAGACACACGACAGCTGGCTCGGGCGCTCTTGGCTCCCGTTGATGATCGCGGGAGATGGCTGTCAGGAATACCACTTTGGGAAATTTGAGGGAGCGAGATGAGGGTGCCTCGGACGAATCGCCACTCTGGATCAGCCGCCTACGCCATCCGATCCAGTCAGGGGCCTTGATCGCCGATGTGTGGCGGTCGATAGGGGTCAACGTCATCCATGTAATTGTCATGTTGATACGGAGGAGAGTAGCGCTCGAGCTGCATTTGCGCCTCCATGCGCTTTGCAGTTTCGAGTCGAGGTGGCTGCTGGTTTCTTTGTCATTGCTAATGCGAAAATGGTGAAGGAGAAATGCTTCAACAAGCCTTAAATTGCAATATACTTGGAATGTGATGTTTCCACCTCTGCTTTGAAGCATATGAGTAGGCAATGATACAAAAAGAAGGCTTTAATTAACTCTCCCGTGAAAAAGAATTAAGAATGAAGATTTTAAAGGTTGATACGTTTCGAAGGCCTGGAAAGGAGCTTATGACCAGGCCACCTGTAGTTGGAGGAGTGAGGGATGTGTGCTCCGCCAGCGATTTAAAAGCTAGCTTGACCGGTCAGGGGGAAAAGTATAGCATTCCAACCGGCTTTTGGCTCTTCTTTGTACGAATGGTTTTTGTTCAACGTGTATGGGTTGATGCGACTTTTGTAGGATCTTGGGTTACTACTTTAGAACGCTAGAGCCCCGGGGACGACTTATTGGCTGCGTGACAAAGAACCCGGACTTTAGGAATAACAAGAATATCAACAGTTCTACACAGCAGCGTACCCTGTATGTAAAAGGCTTACACTTTAACAAAGCCATATTTTAGCCAACAGTATCTTTTGTGCGCAGATCCTCCTCACGGTAGCCATCCGGTGTTACCGGTGCCTACTTCCGGCAACCATGGTTAATACCCTTTCACCATATATTGAGACAGATATATGCTGTGCTAGTGTTTTTTTAGCCTCTGCCGCCGCTCTACTTCGTTCTGGTTTTGCGACCGGGTTATCAATAGTCCACTCCTTCAAGGCAACCACAGTCAGGGATTTTTACCCGACAGGCTCTCCGCAGCAGCGACAACCTAGCGCTCTCTATCCAGGGCATTTCATCGTGGACAAAAAGGTACGACCCGTTAAGCGGATAATAGATAATACAAAAGAAACTCCAATCCTAATCTCCACTTCGCGCACGAGGTTTACTATCCCTTTATTGTTCAATGTTTGTCCCGCGACACACATTCGTCACCTTCATAGCCCCCGCAATGGGCCCACGTTGATATGGCAAGATTGAATCCTATTGGAATAAACCCATCGAGATCAAGGTGCCGTTGTGGGTAGCCCAAGCTGCAAAAGTGAAGGCACCGAACCTGCCTCGCTATCCTTCCATAAAAGGCATGCTTCGAACCGGCTAGCAGCCTCTGCGTGTGGGATACTTTTGTCGTTCTAGGTCAAGCCAGCCCTCTCCTCGCATCGGTATTAACATGTGTTGATCATAGCGTTCGCTATTCATCTTTCATGGTTGACACCTCTGGCCATATTTGTATGCTTTATGACAGTATCTGGGCGACAATTCCTAGCCCTGCATCATTTTCAATGGTGCTAACCGATTCATGCCATAAGGAGACCAGAAGGATCTACGAGACCGGGTCAGTCTTGGGGCCGTGGTGCCCAATATTCCTACGAAGCACCAGTATGCAGACACCAAAGTCTCCCATTCTGAACAGATTTCCCGCTGGTTTGTCTAGATGAATTCCAGGAACAATTTGGGTTATTACTTGCGCCTCTTCATTGCAATAGTGTATATGCAGGCCACGGAAATAAATTACAATCGCTGCAGGGCTGATGTTTGTTGTCGCTGTCCTGTCCGTACGAGTATTCGCCGCGACCCGGGCTCTCTCTTTCAGGGTTTCTGTCGAGCTCATCCCACCTCGTCATGTGTCGAGAACTCGCGCCAAGACTGTCCCGTTAAGATGAGGGTTAGTTGGGGAGGGCATGCTTGCGGCCATGGTCGTATTGGTTGCTGGTGTGATTGCTACGTCTGTCTGATTAGCCTGAATGCTAGTCAATCCTTAGGTTTTGCATTTCTTAGGAGCAGGAACATGAGAAGTGGAGGCCATTAGAGACAAAACCGCTTTATAATAAACTAAAAACGAGGCCGGGAAGCTTAGGGCAATAGAGTTGTCATCAGTCATTGTCTGGACCAGGTCGACGATTCTGCCATGGAGGCCTAATGAAATTTAGTCTGCAGATGGAATGGACAAGGGGGTGCAATCGTTGGTCGCATACTGGTGCAGTTGTGCTGATGTCGGGTTGGGTGCGTTTGGCAGCGGGATATTAATTGAGGTGGCTGGGAAGGCGAGTGAATGAACAGACGGGGGAGGGTATGGTGCTCGATTTGCCGCTAGTGCCGCACGAGAAGATGTAACCCGTGCTCTGAAAGCTTCCAAGGACAAGAGATAAAGAAGCGGGCAAACACCCGTGGCGAGGCCGGAGACGTGCTTTGGAGCAGCAAGGTTGGTGGGATTAGGTATGCTGTGCCGCCGTCGGACACGCGGCAGGATGCAGACGTTTGACCGCCTGACCTCGGGCTGTCTCCGGGCATGCATGCACGATGAGGAGTCATAAAGGAGGGGGCGCTGCCAACCAGGAGAGGACTGGCAACACCCACAGTTCGTGGTTGGATCTGGGCAGGCTGGCTGCCATGCGCCGGATGATTTAAGCTGACGCGATTGTGGACAGACGAGCGGACAGGGCGACTCGACGGAGGGCTGCCTAAACAATTTGCAGGTAGGTGGCGATGGGGCCGTTAATCGTTTGTCCAATCCGGTGGCGCTGGTGGTGCTGCGATATCTCGGCACGAAACGCGGGACAAACGGAGTGTGGAAGGGATCCATAGGGATCCATCATTTTGGTGAAAAGGCACCGAGCAGTCTTGGAGCAGAGGTCAGCCGCCCAACACGGCATAAGCGATAAGACCCCGCGAAGGCCACACCGACCTTCTCGTAGCCCATCCAATTTTGATCTTCTGGATTGATCTTTTGGATTCTCTAGAATTTTCATATCCTTGTTTTGCCTGTCAAGCGCTTGTCAACCATCTCCCGCTGTCAAACACCTGTCAGGTCGCTTGCCCGCCTGCCTGCGTCACTAACACCCGCTTCCTTGCATGGCCGTTCCCTCTCTCCCTCGCTCCGACACCGAAACTCGACCGCTAACTGGCTGGTCCGCCTCCATACCAAGCCCAATAGGGGAGCAGGGCGCTTGATCGCTTGCGCCAGCACGTTTGCAGATTGGGCGTGCATGCCCGCCCCCTCGGGAGACGCTGCTGGGCTCGTTTCTTGAACTGCGGGCGACGTTTTCCATCATACATCCCGTACGATTTGCGACAACATCTGTTTGGGCTATTTTTTTTTGCACATTCAAGTCTCCTCTCGCCGAAGCGCTGTTAGCCTTGGCCATGCCGCTACTTTCCCCAGAAGATGGGGTCAGGCCGTCGCTTTTATGGCCAGCGCAGGAACATGGGGAATCGACACCCACCCGCGCCGCGCGCAATGCGAAACTCGCACAGGATGACGACTCGAGGCCGCGCCGGCTGCGCCAAACACCTGGCACGCGCCCCCTCACCACCCTCATAACCATGGTCCTTTCTGGCGCCGGCGCCAGCGCCGTGCCAACCCCCACATCAAACGCCACCACCACCTCCGCCGCCGCAGCCTCCGCCGTAGTGACCGAGGCCTCGAGCGCGGCCCCGACGACGACCACCACCATCCCCTTCGCCTTCGGCGCGCTCATGGAGCCGATCCCCAGCACCGCGACGGCTGCGGCGCAGGCGGCGCAGGCCGATGCGACGCAGTCGGCGGCGCCGGTGGGGCCGACGCTGCCGGGCCCGACGGCCAGCCTGACGGGCGGCGAGAACTACATCGGCGCCATCGTCGGCTCCGTGGCCGCTTTCCTCTTCATCGTCATGCTGGTGTGGTGCTGCCTGCTCCGGCCCCGGCGCCGCCGCGCCCACCGCCGCGCCCGCGACGTCGAGGTCGTCTACCGCGCCGAGAGCCGCACCAGCAGCGTCCACCACACCACCAGGCGCGGCGAGGG
>NW_008804679.1:0-8362 GCF_000145635.1 Gaeumannomyces tritici R3-111a-1
TTTTTTGGCAGCCGCGACCATCTATGATTGCGAGCAACCTTCCAAAGATGCGAGACCTGGTCGCCCCCTTGTCCTGGGAAGGGAGGGAAGTGCACAAGCGATGCAGAGAAGTTGGAGCCGAGCCACGGGAGAGCGCCATCGGCAAACAAAAGAAAAGCGAAAACTCGCGCGTGTCTTGACCATGCGGAGCCCCCCGCAGAAAACCCAGCACCATCATCAGAGAGAGAGAGAGTGTGTGTATGTGGAATGCGACGGGAGCGCGTGACAACCCCGTCCTGTCAACATCAACAGCAGATGCTCACAAAATGGCTCGTGCCTGGGCTGTCCGCCTCCCAGTCTACCACCACCCGAGGCGAGCAAAGGGCCGGTCACCTGAGCATCGAGGCCATGCGAGATCTACCGGCGCTGTCAGGATGGCAAGGTCGGAGGAAATAAAAGGGCAAATATCAGTGCTGGGGGTTCCCCTTAGTTTCTGGGGGCTTGAAAAACGACAACTTCGCCAAATAACGACTCCCCTGGCTCCCGTCCCACCGCAGAGTGATCTCGCTCAGTGTGGGTTCATGTTGTGATGCTGGGGTGAAAAGAAAAAGAAAAGACGAAGAGTTCGGGCGGCCCCAGACCAACCTAGGCCGCACGAGCCCTCGCTCGCCTCGAGCGGGCGCTGGGGAAGTTCATTTCTGTGCACGCCTTGCACGCCTTGCACGCCTTGCACGCCTTGCACGCCTTGCACGCCTTGCACGCCTTGCACGCCTTGCACGCCTTGCACGCCTTGCACGCCTTGCACGCCTTGCACGCCTTGCACGCCTTGCACGCCTTGCACGCCTTGCTCGGCATAGTGCAAGATTTGTATTGGTATTGGCCTCCATATTATTGATCCATCAGCCCAGCCCATCGTCCCATGTGCTTTGGCGGTTTTCCGCCCCCCGTCCACGCCATCATCATCATCATCATCATTGTCGTAAACCGAGCCACCGGTTCCTACCCGCGTCGTAGCCTCGCATATCTGCCTGCCCGGCAGGGGCGCACCTCGGCGGTCCACAGGCGCTCGAGAGGAGCGTGCGCGCTCTGCCAGTGCCCAAGAACAAAAGGGGATCAATGGACGAAAAATAACAGGTGATTTGGATGATGCGGGTGGGTATTCGAAGGGAATTCGTCAAAAAAAACTCGGGTGCGATCATCGGGACGGCGTGTGTGCTTTGGACCGGCTGGTCCCTGCGCTGAGGGGAGCAAGGGGCAGGGGGGCGGATGAGCCAAAGGCCCCTTGCGCTCCCATCGTCCTGGTTAGCCCAGTCCTCCCTGGCCTGACTGTTAGGGGTCGGAAGGAGCCCCGAGCTGTTGGGCTAGCGAGACCCTTGGGTATCCCCACTGGGTTGAACCGAGGAAAGGGATAAATAAGGACTGGTAAAAAAAAAAGGATATTTGATTTTGATATTTTGGGCGTGTGCAAAGAAAAATAATCTTCATCCCTCCACCCATGACGCCTATCCTCTTTGCACCAAGTGGCTGGAGAGGTGCAGTAGCGTGCATGATACAGGCCATCACCATCCCTCGGAATCCCACCTTCCCCGCCCTTGCGAAATGATCGGGTTCACGTTCGGGATGTGTTTGGACACCGATGGGGAGTTGCTGTGAACGCGAGAGGGCAAGGTCATTGGGTTTTGCTGGTCGCGAAGCCTAGCCGGGCGTTGTAAATCAGCTCCATCTCCTGGTCGGCGCGGGTGCACGTTTGGAAGCCCGCCCCGATGTCCCCCTTCTAAGCGCACCGCACTGACGGCGGATTGCGAATCGGGGTCAGGTTTGTGGTGGCGGGATGAGGCGAGGATCATCGAGTCAAAAAAGGCAGAACGGAAACGAGTCGACAGGAGCGAGGAGAGAAAAATGAGACGGAAACCCACTGAAAAGGGAAGGAAACATGATCTGTTGTTGCGGAACCAAACCCCTTCTGTCACAGCTTTCTTTTTTTGTCCATCGCTCCATGTCCCTCGCCCATTCCCCCTGGTCCAAGCAGGGCACCGCGCACCACGTCCTCGGGTGCTTGACCAGGCCCGCCCTTTCCCTTTTTCTACTGTCGTTTTTCTTTTCGTTTTGTGACGCGCCTCCACCAGGCTTGATGAAAGGAGCAGAAAAAAGGTCCGATGAACGAACCCATTCGTGTCCAGCCCTCGAAGCAAGGGGACACGGCGGCGCTGATCCTTCTATCCAGCTGGGGGCGCGCTGGTCTAGCCAAAATCGTGAGAACAAGCTGTTGTTTCCATCCAGTCCCAGTCTCAGGCCGCCACGCCCCCGCCCGTCTTTTCGGTTGGACTTTGCGCGTTGCTGTGCACCGGCGCCGTGGGAGCAGGCAACCAGCGGGTCCTGCCAATGTGCATTACGTCTACCGTTGAGGCTGGTGAGACAGCCCTGTCCGCTTGGGCCGGATGCGTTTCGCTGGAGCTGGAGCTGGAGGGGGAGTTTGGGTGCTGGCACGAGCGCTGAGCGAGTCTGATGTGGTGCTGTTTGCAGTGAAATGACAGCAGCGTGCGTAGGTTGTCCTCCCTTGGGTGCAGGAGCTACAGTTAGTAGCTAAAATGAGAGACATTGAAGTTCTCGGTGTCTAATGCATGCAGGTTTTGCATAGGACGAGCTAAAAACAAAAACACCAATCACCAGCTACCGAGACTGAGGCGCCTCTGCCGAAGAAATCCAGTTGCAGTCAAATTGCTTGCATCCCGATGCTCTGGTGCTTTGCTGCCGAACATTTGATCTGGTGCTGCTTGTGCGGCAGCCCTTGCACACTGGCCTCTGCCATGACGGGGCCGCGCACTGGCCTTTTTCGCAGGCGCAAGGGGAGGGGAGGTCAACCGAGGGTGGGGCTGTGGGAGTCTGATGTGCAAAGGGGGCGTGCTGTTGGGCTGGTGCAACAGCAGGTGGGCCGGCCGGTGACTAGTGGGTGGGGTGTGGGGGGTGTGCGAATAACGCTCGATTTTTCTTTCTTCTTTTTTGGAACCCGAAACCTCGAGCTCCAGGGCCGGGCCTGGCATGCGACGTAGGCAGGCACGCACGCACACCCAGCTCTGCAGCCCACTGCAAATCCCAGCTCAGCACCCATGACAGAGCCCGTTGTCGCCCCTCCACATTAACCTCCGCCCGTCCCCTACCTCCCGCCTTCTACGAGCATCCTGCAGAAGTGCTGCACGTCTGTCTTTCCTCTGCCCTCGTCCGATCTCGTCTGGTGTGTCGCCCGCCCACCCCCCTCCAGCAAAACAAAACCCACCGCAATCCAGTGCATGATTGTCGCCACTGTTTCGGCCTCTTGCAACCGCTCCCTGTCGCCCATTCACTCGCGTTGGACTTGCACTTGTGCTTCTCTTCTCGTCTTTTTTTTTTGGGTGCTATTTTGTTCACCGGTCGTTACTTTGACGTGCCAGTCACTGTGTCGAGGACAAGGAAGACGGCGGGAGAATTACTGGGCGAATTGAATCGACGCCAACAACAGCAACAACCACAAACAATAACAACGACACCAGAGCAACCACACACGGCGCGACACTCATTCACTTATTCTCACTCTCGCTTTCGCTGTCAGCCAGCAGAAGCATTAGGCCGCCTGCCTGCAGCTGTACCTCATACACACGCCCAACGCTCGCTTGCATCTCCTGGCCCCCAACTGATTCTACCTGCCACCGGCGGCCACCACCAAGGGTCGCATCCCAAGTGCCTCACACGCACAGCTGCCACCGGGCCAAGGCGCTCTCTCACTGCAGACTCATTTTTTTTTAAGTGTAGATTTCGTACCTGGGGTGTGGTTTACCGGAACTAAGAAACACCCCTTCCTGCCGGCGCCGCACCCAGGTCAGAGGACGGCCGGCCTGTTTCCAGCTGCCGTTGATCGCCGTTGCCCATGCTCGCCTCCACGCGCATTGAGCAGCGATGGTAATGCTCGACAGCCATTCCATGCGAGCCAGCCTACAGGTGGCTCCCCTTGCAATACACAAGACGTCTCGCTCGGCCGCCGCCCAGGACGATGGCGTCGCTTCTCCTTCAACCCGCAACAACCACAGAAACGCTGCCGCCGCTGCCCTCGAGTCCAGGGCAACAACAGAATCCTCCACGAACGCGCGAACGACCACGACAGCAGACGCCCACGACTCGAGATCCGCGAAATCACACATGACTCCGCCCGCGACGCCCAATGCCTCGCAAGAAGATCTGCTGGCGGCCGTCAGCCCGCCGCCGCCGGTATTCCACAACTTCTTGCGAGCCTTTTTCCAGTTCCAGCCAACCTGCACCATGTCCGACTCGACGGTGACGCTGCCGCTGAGCGAGGGGGACGTGGTGTTGGTGCACTCGATCCACACCAACGGCTGGGCCGACGGCACGCTGCTGGTGTCGGGCGCCCGCGGCTGGCTGCCCACCAACTATTGCGAGGCCTACGACCCGGATGAGATGCGCAACCTGCTCAAGGCCCTGCTTAACTTTTGGGACCTGCTGAGAAGCACCGCCGTCAACGATAGGGAGATATTCGGAAACCAGGAATTCATGAAGGGCATCATTGCCGGCGTGCGGTACCTCTTGGTATGCTTCCCGCCCCTCCAACTCGCTTTGGTTTTGTCGCCGCATTTAGCCGCACCTGCTGCGCATACGGCCATGTGGCCGCGGCTCGATTTCTCCGGAATGGCATTGCGCAATGCTTAATTCTCCGTCTATGATGCTAACACTCTCCCCGGAAACAGGAGAGGACAAACTGCCTGACAAGGGAGGCGGCCCTCATCCAACGTCATGAGGGCCTGCGCCGCAGCCGCAAATCACTATTGTCTGAGCTTTCCTCACTAGTCAAGACGGCCAAGAGGTTACAGGAGCACCAAAGACGACCAGACCCGAACGAGGATGTCAACGACATCGTCGACGAGATGATCCTGAAGGCCTTCAAGATTGTTACAAAGGGCACCCGTTTCCTCGATATTCTAGAAGACGACCGGAGGTCACGGGCCCCCGCCGTTACCGTTATGGCGACCGTTCTGGAGGAGTCGAGTGTGCCACCAACGCCACCAGCCGACTCTGGGTCGTTTGGGTCCCAACAGGGCCTGGCGCGCCAGGCTAGCGATGCAGCCTTCCGCTCACATGACCGCGAGGAGACCAGGAACATACTGGAGGGGCGCACCAGCGATAGCGTGGAGCAAACGGGCGTCGTGCCAAGCGCCGTTGACGGGCAGCAAACAGCGCCGTTGCCAGCAAACGCAAACAACAACAGCAACAACACCAGGCGGCAGTCGCTTGTCCTGTCGCCCACGTCGGGTACAAATCCCCGCCGGCTGTCTCAGAACAATGCCGCACTAGCGAACCGACTGTCGTCTACGATATCGCACCGTGTCTCGCTCGCCGGCCCGTCCCCGCTCTCGAGGCCACAGAATCTCGTCTCACAGCGATTGAGCGACGGCCATGACACCTTCCTGTCCTACCTCGGCTCCTTCATTGGACGACTCCATCTACAGTCGCAGTCTCGCCCCCACCTGGCCCTCGCCATCAAGCAGTCGGCCACATCTGGTGGCGAGCTGCTGGTCGTCATCGACATTGTGTGCGCCCACAATCATCCGAGTCTGGACCTGCTCGTGGATCGCCGCGCAGCCATGTACGACCGCCTGCGAGACCTCGTGCTCACCGCGCGCGACGTTCTGACTGCCCACGGCCCCGACGACGAGGACATCATGGTCCCCCACGACAACAGCCGTCTGCTGTATACCGCCACTGACTGCGTCCGCGCCACGGGCGAGTGTGTGGCCAAGACCAAGTGGCTGATCGAGCGCATCGGCGACTTTGAGTTCGAGTTCGACGCGGGCGCCACGGGCCTGGACATGGACTTGACTTTCCTGGACATCGCCGCCGCCGACGACAGCGATCGCAGGCCATCGACTGCCATACCCCTCAACTCATCGAGGTCGAGCTTCGCCGAATCCCAGGTTTCCGAGGAGGCCTCGCTGCGCGCCCTTCCTGTTGCCACAACACCCACGCCGACTGTGCGCCCTACCCACCCGGCCATCGACAAGCCGTTGCCCGAAGTGCCTCAGCTCAGCCCTCCCGAGGACGAGGGCGACAACGACGAGGAGGAGGCCCAGCCACAGCTCCCACCTCAGCCCTCACCGCCGGCATCAAGGCCGATATCCATCTTCGACGATGCCGCGTCAAGCATAGCATCCTCGGTGGCATCGCTCAGGCCTGTTCTGCCGCCGCTGCCCAGGCTGTCCACATCGTTGCTCACCCAAGACGAGTACAGCCCATCGGAGCACTCGGCTGGCCACGACAGCGAGTACCACTCATCCTTCCGATCCGAAAGCATTGCAACTGCGTCGAGCTCTGCCACAGGCAGCACCTATCTCAGCCGGGACTCGGAGTCCAGCCTCGTGTCTCAAACATCGACTCGCGCTACCACACCCGACCTTGCGAGCAGGCCGTCCTTTTCGGATCTCAGCAACGCTGGGACCGGCGCTGAAGAGGTGGAGGACGTCGAGTCCAAGTTGCTGGAGAAGACGTTTGCCCACGAGCTGATGTTCAACAAGGAAGGCCAGGTGACGGGCGGCTCGCTCTCTGCGCTTGTCGAACGCCTAACCACGCACGAGTCCACACCCGACGCCATGTTCGTCTCGACCTTCTACCTCACCTTTAGGCTCTTCTGCACACCCATGGAGCTCGCCGAGAGCCTCGTCGATCGGTTCGACTATGTGGCCGAGTCCCCGCATATGGCCATTCCGGTCCGCATGCGCGTGTACAACGCCTTCAAGGGCTGGCTGGAGTCGTACTGGCGCCACGAGACGGACCAGGAGGCGCTGACCATCATCGAGCCGTTTGCCAACTTCAAGCTTAGCGCCGTGCTACCCACGGCCGCCGCTAACCTGGTGAGGCTAACCCAGCGGGCCGCGTCGGATGATGTCCTCGTCCCTCGCCAGGCGTCTTCGATGGGCAAGACCAACACGGCCAATGCCGGATACATACCCGTCGACACTCCCCTGCCGTCCTCAATTATCACCAAGAGCCAGGCCCATGCGCTGGCAAACTGGAAGGCCGGCGGTAGCTGCCCTACCATCCTCGACTTCGACCCTCAAGAGTTTGCGCGCCAGCTCACCATCAAGCAGATGGTCCACTTTTGCTCCATGATGCCAGAGGAGCTGCTCGGCTCGCAGTGGATGAAGAACGGCGGCATCGGTGCCCCCAACGTCAAGGCCATGTCGGGCCTGTCGACAGACCTCTCCAACCTGGTGGCCGACACCATCCTCCACTACAATGAGGTCAAGAAGCGCGCGACTGTTATCAAGCAGTGGATCAAGATCGCCCACCAGTGCCTCGAGCTCAACAACTACGATGCCCTGATGGCCATCATCTGCAGTCTGAACAGCTCCACCATCACGCGCCTGCGGAGGACGTGGGAGTTTGTGTCGGCCCGCCGGCGCGAGCTGCTCAAGCAGATGCAGGCCGTCGTCGAGCCGTCGCAGAACAACAAGGTGCTGCGCGGTCGCCTCCACGACCATGTGCCTCCCTGCCTGCCCTTCCTGGGCATGTTCCTCACTGACCTCACCTTTGTCGACATTGGCAACCCGTCGACCAAGCAGCTGGCGGGCTCGGACGGCAGCGAGGGCGGCAGCGGCCTGACCGTGGTAAACTTCGACAAGCACACGCGCACGGCCAAGATTATTGGCGAGCTGCAGCGGTTCCAGATCCCCTACCGGCTCGCCGAGGTGCCCGACATGCAGGACTGGCTGCAAGCGCAGGTGGTGCGCGTCCGCGAGCTCGAGGTGCCCGGCAGCAACGTCCAGGTGTCGTACTACCGCAAGAGCCTGCTCCTCGAACCGCGGGAGAACACGCAGCCGGCGTCGCGCACACCCTCGGCCTCGCTCTCGGCCGGTGGATCTAGCGCTGGGAGCGTCCTCGGCAATGGTCTGCTCTCGGTCGTCACTGCCGGTGGCGTCGCGTCGACGTCGGCGGTCCAGACGCCGACGGCCAAGGACACGCCAACCAGGACCGACTACTTTGGCTGGATGCGCGGCGCCTCCAGCAGCAACACGGCGGTTGCCTAAGTCAGCACGAACCGAGCCCGACAGACACAAAACTTGCCATATACGCTACCACATTTTCGCCCTTTGCACGCTCTTGACGCGACCTCGCCCCGAACTAACCAAACATCATCACTACCACGGCCTCCCATATCTTTTATTTACGTGTTGATCGATTGATACCCATTTTTCTGTTGGCTGTTACACCCTCTTTCTTCTCCGTCGGGAGCAGGTCTTGAGCCTGCTGCTTATTCTTAATCGGGACTACCATTGGGCATAATCTCCTCGCCGACCCGACAGCACGTCGTCGGTCGCTTGCGTCTCGCATATTGGGTTACTTG
>NW_008804680.1:0-2434 GCF_000145635.1 Gaeumannomyces tritici R3-111a-1
TTCCCTAGACTTCGCTCCAGGCCCGGGGAGGTGGGACCTGACGGACGGTCGGGTTTGGCTGCCTGGCACATTTGGACGGTTCTGGATGAGGGGAACGCGTCGGGGGAGGGATACGAAGTGGAAGGGAAAAAGGGGGCAGAGGAGAAAGTCTAATAGAACAAACAAACAAAAAGACTCAAAAGCCGAGGCCTCCCTTGGTGGTGAGCACCGCCGACGAACGGACGGTGTTTCCGGTTTGGGTTAGGCCGAAACCAAGGGCTAGCGTGATGACAGCGTGAGGGATTATGATGTGAAAGGTGGCGCGGGAATGGCTGCACCTAGACGGAATTGGCGTACGCTGTTGCCGCCTGGAGACGACACCAAGGAGCGAGCCGAAGAGAAGAAGCAAGGAAAGGCCGTGATTGACAAATCGTCACGAGGCTGCGGCGACGAGCCGAGGCATGTAAGACGCATGGGGCGAGATGAGTAACACGACCAGACCCAGCCTCTTTGGGCTGTGGGGGGAGGGGGGTTTTTTTTTCCTTTCGGCCGAGAGAGAGGCAAGGCCAGGGCTGGCCCGGAAAATGCTCGGAAAACCATGGTGAGGGAGCAAGCGCAATAGGTAATAATAATAGGCAAGCGGAGTATTGTAGGTACCTTAGGTAATAAAAGACGGACGAAAAGAAGAGAGGGAAAAGTGCCTTGCATGCCATTGTTCCGGCTCGACGCAAGCCCACCCGCCCACTTTGCCCGCCGCCGCCCCGCCCCTTGGCCCTACCTAGGCTGGCACGGTTACTCATGTGGCGCATGTCCCGCCCTGCCCAACCTGAATCGTTTTCTTTTTTTGGTCCCCCTTGGAGATGCCGTCGGCACAGGCGGAGAGAGAAGGGGAAATGGCACGGATTGTTTTTTTTTCTCCCTCATCCCTCGGTATTTTGCGCGTGCCGATATGCCCGCTTCCAAAAATAAAGGATACATCCCGAGTTCGTATGTATATAGGTATGCATCAGTGATTAAATCGAGAAGGATCATATGGTTTGCGGCGGAGGGCGCCGGCAACGCCATTTTTGTCTCCGGCTGTTTTACTAACTCAATTCTGCGCCACTTTACTTTTCTTTTTCCTTTTGTTTTAGCTGCAGCGACTCGGGGCTATGGGCACATCTCCGCCTCGACCAAGTGAGATTTCAGATGATGGAGGGACGATCCCCTCCCAATTGTGCGGACCCACAGGGAGCAAGGCCATTAAAATAAGGTTTGGGCTAAACGGAAACCAGCTGCTGTCAGCACAGGCAGTTGCATGAACCTTGTTAAGCTGGTGGGGTCAAAGGGGAGGGGGAGGGGTGTAGGAACTGGTGCTTTTGGTAATGTGCCGATCGATGTACGGGTACCTGTACCCACGGGGCGGGGCGGGACATGATTTTGGCCCTGGTACACATGTGGGCGGTAGGTACCATCTGCGAGGGGGAAAAAAAAATGATAAAAACCCACCTAGTAACAGGGGGGTTAAAACTGGGGATCACAAGGGTAACGAAAAGGGGGTCACGTAATGGCATAAAGTCATTGCCATTATTGAAGTTGGTGAAAGAAAGAAAGAAATCGAAAAAAGCTTTCAAAGGACGAAAAATTCTCGAAGTCTCGTAACATACCAAAACCCCTGCGATTTCCAGTTTCAAACCCCCTGTTATCCCTTTGTTACTGGGTGGGTTATTGTCCTTTGTTTCCCTCGCAGATGGTATGTGGGCAGCGGTGGTGGACGCTGGCAACGCTGAAGCAAAAGCCTGCTGGAGGAAAGCAGCTACCTCTAAACAGGTACCTCCAGGCGACTTGCTGCTTTAGGAATGTGCTCCTTGCATCTGTCCATCAAGGCCCTACCGCATCGCAACGCCGACACGAAACAGATGCGATTCTGCCCGTATCAAGACTGCCGTCTTCTCGCTCGCTGCACAATCCAGGGACGGGGGCTTCACGAAGTCCGTCATTTCCGAGAGCGTGGGCCGTGACGATGAACCCATCCACCGCCTCACACCCGGCACACAACACCAGACGAAATCGCCCACCCAAACCTGCGAGAACTGACAAGATTCTAGAATGCTTCCTTGTCCGATCTTTTGCTGGCGGGAGCGAGCGCATGGCCAACTCGGCGTGGCGATACTGGCTCCAGATTCGTGACTTGTGGGGGCGGCGAGCGGGAACCAAACCTAGGTACCTACAACGGAGGGGCCGTTGGAAAACCAACGAACCTTAAAGCCCCCATTCTTGGGTCCTGCTACTCCCCCGTTTTCCTGTTTCCAGAAGGTGGGAGGGGGCCGGCGCTGTGGGGATTTGCTTGATGATACGCCCCCCCTCCAAGCTGGCGACGACTGGGCGGAGGTGACGTTCCATCCGGTAGAGAGACCTCTCCTGTTTGTGTGTGTGTGCACGCAGCCATTACCGTCATCGCCAGCAGCCACGAGAG
>NW_008804680.1:3030-8274 GCF_000145635.1 Gaeumannomyces tritici R3-111a-1
CTCTATGCCCGCCGCACTGCCCGGTAGCTCGTACCCCGGAATATCCTAATGAGACCAGACGCCCGACCCCAATCGGGGAACGAACGGCTTTGACGAACCAGGCAACAGCAGGGAAATCCGATGCGAGAGAGCGAGAGAGAGAGTTCAAGTTCCATCTGTGTCAGCGTTTCGAAAGCTTCCATGCAGCCGAGTAGCTTCATCGCAAGTCGGTAACTCCCCTGAAGCGATGGATCGAAGTAAGGCACGCTGGAAACAACCTCCATCCTTCCAGCGCTCAGTTATTTTTTTCTCTCTCCTACCGCCAGTTGCTTGCCGGTTTCTGCCTCTTGCATCCGGAACGCAAGCGGTTATAAGCTTGCAACATGTCACCGTCATGTCCGTAAAGCCCGCCCGTCGCAAGCTGTATTACTCTATCTGAGCGCGCACCTCGCTTCGCCGTTTTTAGCATCATCACCAACCGCTCGCTTCTCCCATGAGGGGGGGGGGGCACCGGCTACAGTAGGCCAAAGAGGTGTGGTTGCCAAGACGGAAAGTGCCAGGTGATAAGCATTCGCGGTCGCGAAATTTTTACGGCCAAAGTCGCAGCAGGAATGGCGCTGAAGAAGCAAACACGGGCGATTTCCTTTTCGGAGCCCACAAGCAACCCTTCCTTCTGGCGCGTGCCCGTCCGCCCGCCCGCCCGCCACGCACCGGCGAGATCGGCCGACGATCCGCCTGCCAGGAAGCAAGGATTAGGGGGGAAGGGCGACCCAGAAGCACCTTGTCTTGCTTGTGCACAGGATGGAGATGGAAGGGTGTGTAGCTTATGGGTGTGGTGGGCCGGGCAGGGTAGGGGGGAGGGGAGGGGCGTGTTGGAGGACAGACAGCAAGGCCGCCCGCGAGCGCGACGACGACGAACCCAGGCTGGCTGCGGCAAGAACCCCTTACCATGGGGATGCCTGTAGAGGACCAATTGCCGGCCGGAGGACGAGAAGGGAAGGGGGAGGAGGGCAGAGAGAGGACAACGCGCGCAGGGCCCAGCGCATGCAGCAAGTTACCAAATAGGCGAAGCGAGGCCCGTAACGCACGGGGCAGGGCCAGGCGAAACAGCCTCTTCTGTTGTTTTCTCGTCGGGTCCGGCAACATGTTCCCGAAGAGCCTGCACCTGCAATCCTCTACCCTACCCTCCCCACTACTCCACTCCCGGTCGGACGACGTTCACGTCACCACGAGAAAAAAAAAAAATATTGGGGTTTCTTGGGCCTGAGCTTGCCCTGTCCTTCAGCGTCCTTTTGCAGCAAGCAGCGGTTCGAGCTAGTCCGAGTTTCTGCCTTCTTCCGCCCAGCAAATCATTGCCCATGGTTGTGTCCCTGCCTTTTTCGTTCATGTCGGCAGCGAGAGTGGGGCTAGTGCAAACCTTCCCCCACGCTTTGTCTCGGGGGAGAAGCTGTTTCCCTTCCGTGTGTGTGTGTGATGTGATGTGATGTGATGTGATGTGATGTAACGGGTACTGGACCGTGGTTGCAGGCTTACGTTTGTTTTTCTTTTCTTTTTTGCCTGCCGGCAAGGCCTCCAGCTGCAGGCGGCCAGAGAGATTTGCTTCATCTGGAACAGTCTGCATACCACAGCGCAAGGGATTGGGCAAAGCGCTGGCACAAGTATGACCAACGGCGGGGCTCCAAAGCCAGCACGGAAAGTTTGTTTTGCCAAGCACCCCACTAAAGTTAGAGCGGATATCATCATTTGAGACCCACTCTTTGCCGTCGGATCTAAGTCTTCGCACTCCTGGCAGCTCCAAGCAGCACCATCACTGGGAGAGCATGCGCTGAAAGGAGCCAGCCCCCCGTGCCGCCGATGGAGAACCAAGGGCCCCTGTCGAGGCAGGACCGGGGGCGTGGTCGACGGGTAACGCACCACGTCCGGCGGTGGCCAGATCCAAGGGGAGGGTGTGTGTGAGAGAGAGAAAGAGAGAGTGTGTGTGGCTTTGTGGCCCGCTGCGATCTTGCTCTTTGTCGTTATTTCTGCCTTCCAAGCCCAGACCCTGGTGCCGTGGATGGGGCGGGCGATGTCCACCCGCTTGTCTTTTGTTACGACAGCGTGCGGCTGGAAATAGTCTAGGATGGCCAATTAGCCGCTGCCGCTGACATATTTGCTCCCAGCGTCTCGAACTGTAAACTCTGGGAACCCTGGAGGCAGCGCGAGCCAAAGGGTCGCAGGCTCGGCTTACTTTGGTGGCAGGCAAGGCTTACTTTGGGGCAGGCAAAAAGAAAGCTGTCGTGTTTCCACCGCGAAGTCTCAGGCGGCACGAATGACTAGTTTGGATCCCTTTGGGAGATGCGGGATACTTTATTCGCGGCCCAGCAAGCATGTCGGCTATTGCGTAGCTGGGCTGATTGCTAATCTCATGTCAAAACAAGCTACTTGCTTGGAAAGGCGGCGTCAGCATGCCGATTCGGCCCTGAACTGTGTGTGGCGAGAGAAGGAACCTTCTTCTTTCTTTCTTTCCCGTTTTTGCACGCGGCATACTAAGTTCTGCCTCAATCTTTGGGAAGCCCAAACTCAACTTACTTACTGCCAAGGCCAAGACCGATAGCCTGACAAAAGAACGGCCATAAACGAGCGAGACAAGGAGGAGCTCAACCGCCCGCGTATCGGGGCGCACCTGGCGTTGGTTGGTAGACCCGCAGAGTTTGCCTTCAACATGGTTCGGGGGGTAAAAAGGGGGGCAGCCCAGGCCGTGTTGGCGTTGGCGCTAATCCCTCCGATATTGTGGCCAAGGACACACAAAAAAAAAAAACCAAGAAAAAAAAACCGGAGCAATAGGCAGATCGCGTGCTATGCCAGGGGTCTGTCCTTCTTTGTTCGTGCATCGAAAGACGGCCCCTGGTTGGGGATTCGATGCCCGCCATGCGCGGGAGGCTGCACTGGCCAACGGGGAGCTGCTGTGTTGCGTTGCTGGTGCCTCGTGCCCCGTGCCCTGTGCTAAATCTGGTGCTACTGTGCTGCTAGGGTAGCTTTGCATCATTGCTATCGAGACCTTCTCGGATATGGCAGATCTCTTGCCTATAGCGGTCAGCAGACCACTGCTCGATACGGCGAGGCTGGAGCAAGGTTTGGTCCTTTGGTTCCCCTTCAATGATTACCTTTTTCATCCATCTATCTACCTTTGGGCTTCGTGTTTTTTTTGTTTTTTTTTGCCTTTGTGTAATGTTTATCCCCCAATAAGAACACACACCCTTGGGCGGAGCTGCCGACAAAAAGGCTCGGCGACAAACTCTCCTGGCCGCCGCGTCTCGAGACTTTGTCGGCTGGGTTCGAACGTAAGCTCGCTGGCACAGCGTCGCAAGGTACGTACCCTTTAGTCATGGCATGGAGCGGTTTGAAAAGCCCAGGTTCGGTGGGGCCTGGGAAATCTGGGGCCCAGCAAGAGGCCTAACCGATATGGTAATTCCTCCGTCCCACTGCGTCACAGCAAGGGAGCAGCGCTGGATAGGCACACGCCCGGAACCCTCATCCCTCGGCTTCGCACCGAGGACGAAGGCGTACCGTCGCTGGACCCCCCCTCGACTAGGAACATGCTTATCCTCGGACCAGCCATCGCAACCCTGTCGAGCGCTGCGCTGCCAGGTCGTGTGTGTGTGTGTGTGTGCTTTGCCCAAAGTCAACATTCGGATACACATACATCGCCTGTCTGCTTAGCATTCCCGGGAAGTGGCACTTTTCCACAGGATCCGATGGGGGTGTGCTCCCACCCAACGGAGGCTTGCCCAACTAGGACAGTCGTACGACAGGGTTTAACACACACACACACACACCATCGAGACGAGCTTTATTATCTCTCTTCGTCCTGTTGGTTGTATAAAGCCCCCGAGCTGCCCGACCCCCATCATCACCCGCTACCTTCCCACGCCATCCCCCTCCCCAAGCAACCAAGCAACCAAGCCAGAACCCCAACCAAGCCAACCGACCATCAGCTTTAACAACATCCCCGCCCTTATTTCCTGCGCGATCGATCATCCAATACCCCCCCGGCACCACACCTCACATCCTCCTTCCTGGAGGGTATACCATCGGTTGTAACTCTGCTCGCACGGCGCCTCTCGTCCTCATTCAGCGAGGTGCAGATCCGTCCCCTGGCTCCTCGGCAAGCCACCGTCGCTTCATCCTGTGTAGCCTTCCCGGATCTCACCACATTTCGATTCCCTGGAAGACGATCCACCGCGTCTCTGTCATCCCGTCACATTCCTACGGACCAGAGAGCCCCTAGACAGCAACCAAACAGCCACCATCACTAGGCGAAAGCAAGAAAGCCCACCACCACCACTACCACCACCACCCCGGTATAGCAGGGGGAAAAAAGCAAAGAAAGCAAGCAGGCCGGGCTTTGGCCGTTGCCTGCCGTCTGCCCCCCTTTCGTTCCGAGTCCTCCCTGTCTGACAAAAACGACCGGGCACCGGAACTGGCGCCCCCACCCCCATCTCGGGCACCCGTCTCCCTCCACTGCAACAAGCCGCCGCTCGGCTTAGCTTTGTTTTTATTTTATTCATAGCACTAGCCGGCCTTTGGTAATTTTCAAACGGCCGCTCTTCCAAGTACCCCTTCCCCTCCTGACCCTGTCCTACCACACACACCCACGCACCTTCCTCCCCTCCAGCTTTATTATAATATCTGGACGACGGGCCTCGGTCTCCCTTTGCCAGCCCTCCGCCATGCTGTCCATCCACCCGCAAGACATCCCACACCACTACAGCCACAGCCACTCATTACGCACCCTCTCTTACCCGCCGCCGGACCAGATGCCATACCTCACTCACTTCAGCATGGCCGCCGGCGCCGCCACGGCACAGGAGAAGGCGCAACAACAAACACAACACCAACACCATCGCCGCCAGCAGGAGCCCCAGGACACGTCGGTTGCGCAGGCCCTCGAGGTCGCGCGCGAAAGCCCAGACGGCGCGCGGGACCCCACCGTAGCCAGCATCCTTGAGACAGCCCTCACCCAGCTGTGGTCAAAGGTCGAGTCCCAGCCCGACAGCTACGTCCTGACGCGCGACGAGTTCGCCGTCTTCAACTACTTCCAGCACCGCTTCATGGACAACAAGCTGGCCACCGCCGCCCGCAGGCGGTACTGGGACAACACCAGCGCATAGCACCTTGGAGCATCGTCACTGGGTCTATAACAACGCCTTCCAGTCGACACCTTTTACTTCTATTTTATTTAATAGAACCATACACGAGCAACTTGGGGGGGGGGGGTTAGGGGGG
>NW_008804681.1:0-3813 GCF_000145635.1 Gaeumannomyces tritici R3-111a-1
CAGTTGGTGCCCGGTTCTTAATTCGAGGCTTATAGGGTTGCCCGCGCCCACAACGGGCACACTCACGGTCGTCTTGGTTGCGGGCCCACGCCCACCTGTGCGCCGCCCTGGCCGGCGATCTTCATTCGACTCGCAAGGCTGTGCCCGTCACCCCCGTGCCGGGTTTTCCGCTGTGGCCCACGACGTTCGGGCGGGCGGGCGGGAGGGGGGCCAAAGGCACGACGCAAACAGCCGCCCTACATCGCCACATCGCCTCCCTACAAGTACAAACCTGTGTGCCTCGGGCGGAAGGGGCGGGAAGCAAGACAGGAAGCAAGGCGGGTTATGCCGTAGGTACTTTGTACATGTATAGAAGGTGGCGGGGGTGTAGAAAATAGGACATGCAAGAACAAATTATCATCATCCTTCTCCAGGTGTGACAGCAGCAACCCACAATGCGCGCCGCGAGAACCCGCACCGCCCTCGCGTTCTCGTCCGAACGGACGGTCCACGCCCGGCCGCCCAACGAGTGTGCCACGGCGGGGCAGAGGATACCGCGCGCGGGCTGGGATTGCCCAGGAAGAAAGGGGGGCCGAAATTCTCGTGGGTCCAGCACGCATGGATGGTGGAGCAAACAAGCAGGCAAACAAACAAACCGACAGAGAGAACTGGAGCTCGAGCTCGGTTGCGACGGAGCGGGAAACAAGGGTGCAGGGAGGGCTGCCTGTGCCACCCTTTGCTGTTTTAGCTGGAACGACACAGCCTCGAGAGCCTGCCGGTTGGGACGAAAAAAAAATTGACATTGAAGGAACGGAAAGCGAAAACGAAAACCCTGTTCTTATTTCTCCTCGAATCGAACGAGGCCATTTGGGGCGAGAACGGGAAGGTTGCGAGACACAAAGTGAGACATTGTGTTTGATTGGACGTGTGATTTTCTGACATTCAATGGTTTTTTTTTAATTCTCTTCATTCTCTCTCTCTCTAATCAGTCAACAACAACCGTGCCATGCTCTCGGATCTATGTCAGGGTCCAAGTCGCAGTTGCAAATCAAAAACAGCTGCGCGTTAAGATTGAGACCAGGCCGTTCGAAAGGAGTACAGTAATGAGAGATGGTAAATAAGGGTGCCCATCTCGGTACCCGTCCTTTCCCCTGTTGCACCTTGACGTTTTTTCCTGTCGAGGCTTGTGTCGTTTTCCCGTTGCGTTTGTTTTCTTCCTCGCTTGAGGAGGGGCGCAAGGGTCGCACTCCGCACTCTTGCAGCATGCACCGCAACCTCAACACCCCCCTTTTTTTTTTTGCTTGTCCCGAAATGCCGTGGGTACCGTCCGTCTGTCACCCTGCCGATTCTCGACCCCCATATGCTTGGCATGGGGTCCCTGGTGGAGGATACCTGCATATCCGCGCGCGCACGGTGCTGGGAAGTGAGAGAGGGTGAGAGTGGGAGATGTGACTGTTTGAAGATGGAGTCAGCGGACGGACCTTGGGATCGCACCAGGGCCCACGCCTTTGGCCAGAGACCTGGAATTGGACACGCCATTTTTATCCCGAAGCGTCGATCTGAGATCCGGCCTGGGTGCGGAGCTCGGTGATGTCAGTCGATGGTCGCAATGGCTCTGGTCTGCGTCCGCAAGCCACTGCCATCGAGGTCGGACCAGCCGGCGAGGACGAACTCCATGGCTCTTTCCAGAATGCCCCATGGCAAAAAAATCAAACAAGTCAACGGGAGACCTACCCGAGCTGCTTCAGATGGCAGAGGGGGATTGGATGTCTTGCTTTTGTGGCTTGCGGCACGATTCATCTAAGGCAAAAGGCAAAAAAGCAAAAAAGCAAAAAAAAAAAAAAGTAGGAGGGGAAGATTGATGATACAATTCCGGCGCTAGACAGTGAGCTCACGGACCCCTTCATGATCCAAGACAAGGGCTCTCGGACCTGCGGCTAGCCCTCGAATCGCCTGGTGCTAGGGATAAAAAAAGAAGAGTGAGAGAAGGAAAGAGAGGGCAAAGTGAGCGAGAAGGGACATCAACCTGGCTAGGGTGGGTGCCTGTCAATGATCCGGTGGCTGCCGTCGCGTTGGCCTCGCTCGTGGTTCCGTTTGGTGGGCTTGTTTCTCTTAGCGGGACCATGTGGTGTTTCCTTTTTTTCAATCAGCAAAGTCAATGTCAGCCGCCCACCGAGCCAGTCAAGTCCAGTCCGCGCCGATCTCATCCTTGGCAGATGCCACTGCTGTGGTGGTGGTAAAGGTGGTGGTGGTGATGGTGGTGGTGGTGTGTGTGAAGTGTGGGCCGTGCTCTTCGGGACCCGGTAGTTGACAATTCCATGGCTGCAAAAGTCACACCCTTGCACCGAGGCTTCCCTCTCCTCTCCCCTTCGATGTCTCGAAAGCAGGACCGGCTGGCCGACGGGATGCCATTCATCCATCCAGCCACGACGGGGCAATGACTAGCAGTTGGTGGGAAGGGTCTCGGAAGGGTGAAGAAAAAATACATGTCCAACGGCAGTCTGCAGGACCTCATACAGAGACTGAACATCCCAAGTAACATACCAAGGCGCCCGATTGGCTCCTGCTCGCGAACCGGAAGCTAGCCTCGATCTCCGTGTTTCGGCCGTGGGGGTGGGCGGTGCGGGCCTCGAACCAGTCACGGTGGCTATGGAACGTTGGCCCTGCCAGGTACACGGCGAACCCGCCAGGTACACAGCGAACCATCGCCCTGCTGTCCCTTTTCCCGAAAAAAAAAAAAAAAAAAAAACAAAGGGCCCGTCCTCGCCTGGGCTGCTTGGCCGTCGTCATCCCACCTGCGTGTGTGTCTGCTCTCTGCTGTCCTTGTCCCATTTTGTGATTGGCCATGAAAAGATGCAAGGTACGGCGATGCTAATCCGGACACACCAGGTACTGTAGATGCCTGGTCCCTGGAGGAAGACATGCAGAATGCACAAAGGGGTCAGTGAGCCAACCTGCTGCAGCTTGGAACGAGGCCATGTCACTCTGCTGTGCGAGTATCACGTCGGGGCACTCGAGCTCCTTTGTTGCTGTATCAAACCAACCCTGCCAACATCGCACCCCCTTCTGCACGTCAGAACATGTGTGAGCTGTGTGCTGCTCGTGTGTGGGCGCGTGGGCGTGTCTTGGGGACCTCTCTGACCCCGCTCGGTCTGGTTTGCTTTTGGTTTCCTATTACGGTGTGTTACTCTTTTCTTTTTTCTTTCTTTTTTTTAATCTTTTTTTCTTTTTTAGTTTTTTAACGGTGCTCCCTCTCACGCCGTCGCAAAGATCAACGATACCAGGCAGTTCATCCGCGTGCAGACAGGATCTCTGGCAGGACGGCCCCTTGTCGGCTCGAGTATCTATTAATCCAGGCCGGCTGCCCCTTTGTCGTCCAGCCTGGCCTTGGGCTAGATTTCAACGTCTTGGACCCGGCCTTTGTGATCGATTTCATTATCATCAATCACACCTAAGAATCGACATCCCCATAAAAGTGCATCGCCAGTTGGCACCCACACCGCCTGGCTGCACTAGCGACACCCCGAAGAAGCCTCGAGTGTCGATACTTTGACGCTGTTTTTTTTTCTCTTCTTTGTGGACCCAGCCCTTTCGCTTTCGAGGCTGCCCCCAACCACCACCACACACATCCACACACATCCACACCAGATTCGGGCACACCACCTCGTACCGAATCTCCCGAGAGCCTGCCGCCCCTCGCCAGCCCGGACCCGCCATTCGATATTAGTTGTGCAAATCTCAGACTTTTTTTCTGCCCCTTCTGGGCCTGGATCATGCACATGTGCTGCACCTGTCGGCACATTCCCACCTAAGCACGTCGTAACCGAAAGAGAG
>NW_008804681.1:4056-8249 GCF_000145635.1 Gaeumannomyces tritici R3-111a-1
GAACAGAAAAGACTAGCGACTAGCGATAGTTTACCTGCCACCTCCCGCTCCCGTGGCCCTAGTCACCGGGCGAATCGAGCAGAGAGTGCCGCCCGGCCTTGTTACGTCGTGCGGTGGCATTTGTCACCGTTTGGTGGTACCGCGTCCGTCCTGGCCTCCCCCCTCGTCTTATCATCCCAATAATCATCTTCATTAACTGTCTGGAACACCGTGCGGCACAAAAGCAGGCAGAAGACTTCAAAAATCGAAACAGAACCAACTCGACCACGATAAAAAAGAGGCCGCGAAAAGATACCACAACTGAGCGGGTCGCCCATGTTCAAAGGCCCCAGCCAGCCCCCCCGGCAGGCCTGACCCTGGCCACCTTCAACCCGGCCTCCCCTGCCCCAGCAGCTCTGGCCCCCCCTGCTCCACCCTCCTCGCTTTCCCCTGCCTGCTCCGCCTGGTTGTCGCTCGCCGTGCGTGCCTTCCCCCAAACCTGCATGGGTCGGGCTGGTTCCCACAGCGCATTTTCTGGTCATCGCCCACGTCACCAAGCCTCGCAGGCCTTTTTGTCTGATTTTATTTTTCACCCCCAGGCCCAGGCCCTGGCGCGGCAACCCTGGCGAGAGCCTCCTTCCTGCTCAGCCAGCCCGTCCAAAACGCCAAACCGAGCCCGACCGGGCGAGGCCTCTAATAACTCTGCTCCTCCCACCTTCAACCCACCCGAGTCTGCGGGCGGCCGATTCGTTTTTGTTTCTTTTTGTTCCCGCCGCCGCCGCCGCCGCCGCACGCCCAATCCCGGATCCTAACCGTGGGTTCCAGGAACCTACTACACACCAGGTACCGATCGAGGTTGCTGCTTTCCGACGTGCTGGGAAGCTGGGCAGCCTGCCGCCTTGTGAATGCCAGTTTTCACATTTGTTGCGAGCCCATTGTCCTCTTCCATCACACTTGCTCGACCCTGGTTTAGTTCTTTTTATTTCTGCCTGGGCAAGGATACACGCCTGAACAAACGCCTTCCTCACCACCACTCCCTAGCCTACTCTACGCCGCCAACGAAACCGGACGAAATAAGTATACTAAAGAGGGGAGATAGCTATCTTCCCCTCGTCCACATCTCGCCTCATCAAACACACGCCAGCCAAGCCGGCCTCTGTCCTCGAAGGCAGGAGACACTCTCTATCACAACAGCCGACGCGATTCCGACGCCGCCATGCAGCGTATGTCACTGCTGATGCCGTCCTGGGACCGCACAAGGTCCGTCGACGGCAAGGGCAATGGCGGCGCTCTGAGCAGGGTGTTTGGCTGGGCCGACAAGACCGGTGCCAGCCGCCGTTCAACCGTCGCCCCCTCGCTAGGAACCGTCTCCGAGACCGGGAATTCGACACAACAACCACCCAAACAGTCCAAGTTTGGTCGCGAGACCTACTGGCCGAGCAGCATAGAAAAAGAGTGCGAGAAGGCCGCCCGCATATTGAAGTCATTTTGCAGTAGGTCTAGTCTGCGGTTTTCCTAGCCCAATTTCTGGGAAGAAGCTAGTGTGCATGTCAAGACCACAAACTAACCAGAGCCTAAACATCGCCGTGTGCAGCCGACGGCTTTATCTCGTATGAGCCACAAGACGACGCTATGCCTGCAACACCCACGACGACAACGCCACCAACTCCGCCTCCCACTACCACACGCGCAAGATCCTCGACTGGGACCCAGATCATGAAGAAGATACCGTCTAGGATAGTCCAGAACGCTGTCGGGCTGGCTATCTTCTCATGTATGCGGTCGGGGCTGTGGATGTCGGGCTCAGGAGGCTCTGGAATCCTCATCGCACGCAAAGCCGATGGCACGTGGTCTACTCCGTCGGGTATTCTTCTGCACACATCAGCCCTGGGGTTCGTCGTGGGCGTCGATATCTACGATTGCGTCTTGGTCATCAACAGCGTCCCGGCCCTGGAAATGTTCACACGCGCCCGCGTGACCTTGGGCACCGGTGTGCCTCTTACCGTGGGGCCTGTCGCCCCCATGGGCCTGCTCGAAAACGACAGTTCCAGGTGGAGGGATCTCGACAACACGGTTCTGACCTATCTCAAGGCTAGGGGCCAGCACCGGGCCGTAAACCTGGATGGCTCGCTGGTGACGGAGCGCGGAAATGAGAACGAAAAGTTCTACGGCTCCGCCGTTGACATCCTCGACGTCCTGGCTGGGAACGTCCGCAAGTCTGTCCCAGAGATAGCACCTCTGTTCGAGGCCATCAAGGCTGCCGAGGGCCGTAGCGACTTTGACATCGACATCATGCAGTCGCTTGCACAACAACCTGCGCCTGGTGACGCGACGATCGAGACCCCGGCAGGGACGCCCGTATCACCCACCAAGTCGACTTTCGGCCTTCCTAGCGCTGACGATCCCGACCCCTTTGGAGTCATCGCGCTAGAGATGGCTGGGTTGGAAATCCGCGAGGCAGGGAACAAAAACCGCCCGGTCAGCAGCCAAATCGACTATTCACCAAGCCCTACCAGCCCCATGTTTAGCAACTTCAACCGCCAGAGCGTCGAGACTTGCCTCAGCCACAGTAACAGGGGGAGCTACATGTCAAACCGGACCCAGGCTACCACCGTGACGGATGCCTTTACGCAGACCGATGTGGGCGAGTCTACCAGCCCCTCTCCTTGCCTTCCCAAGGAGGGCGATGACAAGGCTGCCTCCTCACCTGAGATCGCCGCCGTTATTCCGGAACCCGAGGAGATTGACTACACCAAGATCGACCTGAGCGCCCTCGCAGGCCTCAATCGCCAGTCCTTGGATGCATCCCCCGTGATGCCCACCCCGCCAGCACCTGCCGTCGTGACCGTCATCTCCCGAAGCCAAACTCCTGCCCCCGGGGCTCAAGGGGCTCGACAGGAGCCCACCTGTGACGGCCCTTCTGCACATGATGAGCCGGCTTCTGCTCCCATCTCAGACGACGAGGAAGACCGCGACGGTGATGCCGACGACGAAGACGACGAGGACGACGACGAGGATGAGCCCATAATCTTTGAAGTCGCCACAGCGGCCCAGCCCGCGCGCACAGCCATCATGGCCACCCAGGTTACGCAGGTGATCCAAGCCAAGGGGGCTCTGGTCACCATCCCCAAGCGCCTTGCTCCCGCACTACCGGAGAGGAACCCGGCTCGCCGATCACGAGCTAGCAGGAGCGACTACAGCGGTGACGTCTCGGCCCTGCAGAGCCCCACTCGGCCATCGTTCGATTCGAGCGTGAAGGACGAGGACCGGAGCCCCAGCCCCGCAGCCGAGGCGCCCCATAACGACGGCGTCATGGAGTCGACGCCGGCTGTCGCTCAACCTCATCATCGTACCACCTCGTCTGTCTACACGGCAGGACACGAGATGCTGGCTGCACCCACCACCCCGCTCCCTATGGAGTGCTCTTCGGCCGACGAAGAGTCGGTCCGCGAGCCTCAGACGCCTAGACTGGTCGATGACATTCGGCCTGGGCGCCACCAAGACGCCAACGGAACACAGAACGACATGACGCTGAAACCTAATAATTTTAATTCCGCCACCATCGAGGTCGTATAACCCCGAGACCATGGGCCACACACGTACGCACGCCTCTACGCGTTTTTAACGAGACATGATGAATCATACTATACCCTCTTGGTAACACTCTCCTTACCTCGTCAGCGCATCATCACCGACTCACACGCCAGCCTTGCACCGTTTTTCTTTTTCGTCTTTTTTGTTGTTGTTTCTTGAGGATATCATTGCTATTCGAGAGATACCATGCATTTTCCGGCATTGCACCAGTCCAGTCAGCGCGGTCGGTCGGCCCCCCTGTTGGGCAGGGGTTCATCTGTGATAGGGGTGCACATACCCTGTTTCTTCATTTTTTTACGTTCGCTCTTTTCATCAACTGTTATCTGATCACGGCTTGTGCTCTGCAGTCTCTGAAGAGAAGCAAGTGGCAAACGATTTCTTGGGTTTTGGGTACTGTATACCACGGGCTGGGGGAAAAGGGTCGGGGCCATATCAGGCGGCGCTCTCTACGGGCTTGGAATACGGAGTCCACTTTTTCTTTTCTTTTTTCACCCTGTCATTTACTCATTTCTCTTCTCGCTGGCCTTCTTGTTTCCGCAAGGATAAAAGAGTTGTGCCAGCAGCGACAGAGTGTTTGACTCGTCTCTTTCGCCCTTTTTTTTTTTTTTNTTTTTTTTGTT
>NW_008804682.1:0-8178 GCF_000145635.1 Gaeumannomyces tritici R3-111a-1
TCTCTCTCTCTCTCTCTCTCTCTCTCTCTCTCTCTCTCTCTCTCTCTCTCTCTCTCTCTCTCTCTCTCTCTCTCTCTCTCTCTCTCTCTCTCTCTCTCTCTCTCTCTTTCCCTCCCGCTGGGGTTATCCGAGCACAGGGGGCCGCGTGATCCGGCGCCCGTGTTGAGTCACCACCAGACAAGCGAGGTGGATAGATGGCGCGATACGCCCCGTGGAACCGACACCAGCCTTGCCTGCCGGCTGGACCTCTTTTTGAAATGACGAAGGGGGAGACGGGTCTTGTGAGCCGCGTTCCCCGACTTGGGGCGCTCTCGGTTAAATCCCACCACTTGCCTTGCCCCTTGCTGCTCGCACAGGAGAACCCGCCCTCGCCGCCGTCATGACCTCGGCGGGAAGAGGAAGCCCTGACCAGCCGCCCAAGCCTAGGACAGGAATGACTGATAGTCCCACTCGGTGGATGGCGATTCCTATGCCAGGCCGCCACTGCACTCTTTTCCCCTCTTCATCTTTGCCGACGATATGAAACCCCCACCCCCGACTGCCGATGACCCCCCACCCACATCCTGGACTGGACTAGTCTTTTGGTCTTGTCAAACTGTTGGAAATTGTCGATGCAGGAGTGTATAACACCCTCGGCATTCTCTAGTGGCTTTTTCGCATGGGGGTTGTACTCAGCCTGAGACTACAGAGAGCCCAGCATCTTCTCGATACAGGATCAAGACCACCTTGGAGCCAACTCCGGCTTGGTTTACTTTGCTCGACAGCATCAATCTTGTGCTCCCCGTATACTTCCAGTCAACATGTACTTGCACCATTCCGGCTGTGATCCACGTGAAAAATGGAGTTTATCTAGCTCGGGCCCGACCCTATGGCAAACAAATACACTGACTGTAGCGGAGGCGAACCAGTAGTGCGGCGCCACAATGCCGTTGTACCTAGGGTACGGTAGCAGGGCGGTTCGCCTATTATCTCACAGGCTGCCTTAATTTTCCAGTATCCGACACGCGGATGGGTTCACAAACAAAAAGAGGCTCGAGCTTCGGGTGACATCGGCTTGGTATCAACCGGTATCTGTTCGATACCGAGCGCTCGGTGGCGCTCCCTTACCCAATGGTCTCTTGTCAAACGCCACAACAGCCGTCATATCTACCAGTCCTCCCCTTACCGGCAATCACACAGGAGATGGATGGGCAATCCCGGGGGTGCCAGACACGCGACGGTCAATCTCGGCCACTCCTCAGCCTATAAGAGACCAGGATTGCCGTCAGACAACCCCCTTTATGGCCCTGCTACGTGAACAAGAACACACCCTCCGGACACCAACTGACGTTGTTGTTTTGTGCTCTCTTAGTCTATCCAGGCTTTACGCGCGTAGGCAAAATTCTCACACCGACCAAGAAGCCATCCTCCTGAAGTGCCTACCTACCTGCACCAACCACCTCTCAAAAATCCTCAAGAGCCGAGAAGGCGAGTGCCAGGCCAGCCAGGCCAGCCATCCGAGAACCTGCCAGTAGCAATCAAGGGGCCCCAAAGAGGTCACATCTGCCAGGCAGGACCGGTCAAGGAAAGTAGGTGCGAGGAGGAAGTCTGTGGCCGGCCGGCGAGGAGGTGTCTGCGCACCTCTGCGAGGTCATGGGACGTGGATGAGAATGGCATACAGAGCGATCCCAAACCACAACCATGACGCGACAGCAAGCACTGGAGAGAGGATCCTATCGGCTGGTGCCCCGGGGGCACGAGAAAAAAAAACACGCAAGCCCTGGACTCGCCAAGGAGGAGTTACTCGGTGTCACTTCCCAGGCCGCGATCGGGCGTTCCACGTCCTGGGAAGGCAGTCTCTGATGAACAGAGGAGCCCCAGAAAAGGGAAAACGCCCTTCTCTGCCTGCCGGGGAAGATGAGGCTCGGTGGGAGGTGCGACCCAAACGAAAACAAAGGGCGGGGAGGAAGTCGGAACTCGTCCAGAGATAGCGAGGGAAAAGTATAAATGGGCAGGAGCGGGCCGCCGGTCTCCCAAGCACCAGATAAGCAGGAGGCTTGGTGAGGATAGGTTCCCTCACTGGTTTACCCCCCCTATCACCATCTTTGTTTGCTTGGACAGGCACTCTGTCTGACGCTTGTCTACCAGCTGCTCCCAAATCACTCTCTACCACAGACCCGGCCTGCACCAGGCCCTATCTTCTCTTGTATTGCACGTATCCCCGCTTGCCATCACTCTCATTTCAGAGAAAGCAAGCTCTTGGCCCGTCTTGACACTCTTTTCTTGACAACCTCAAACCCTCTCTTCTGGGCCATCCCCATCTCGGCCGAAAGCCAACTTACTACCTACCCCATCTACCTTAGCTACCTACGCGCCAAGCTCTGTGCTTTTCAGCAATGGCGACGCGCGCACTCCTCCTCGCCCTCGCCATCATCGCCCCCCTCCTGCCCCTCGCCTCCTGCTCCGGGCTCGGGGTGGCGGCGGCGCTCCCGCACAGGGGCGTGATCCCCGAGGACAGCAGGGCCTTTGGCTTCACCCGCTCGGCCCTGCCGCTGCAGTCGGTCCCCTGGCAGCAGCAGCAGCAGCAGCAGCAGCAACAGCACCCCGCCGGCGGCGGGCGGCAGCGGCGCACCACGCCCACCAGGTCCCTCCTCTCCCACGACGCGGCCGAGCACAATGTCGCGCTCGAGTACGCCGCGGCGGAGGGCGACAGGGATCTCCTGCCGACCGAGACGCGGTCCCCGAGCGCCAACTCGACCGAGAAGTGCCTGCTGTGGCACGACGGGCTCGGCAGGCTCAACTGCCACCAGTTCTCGCTCGTGTTTGGCAGCCGGCGCAAGCTCTGGATCTGGCAGTGGTGGAACAAGAACGAGATCACCATCCGGGGTGAGCACAACATTTGGAAAAAGGACGTCCTCAGGTGCGAGGGGACCAAGTGGGTACGTATCGAACTGGGTGTGGGAAGTCATATCACTCCCCATCCAAGCATCCAAGCATCCAAGCATATCCAGACTATATTGGACGTTGACTAACAAGAGACAAACCCCCCTGGCCATATCAGACCACCGTTACAAGTTGGCTGCCCTACACGATTGTGATCCACAGCGGTAGAACGTGCGAGTTCACGCCTGACGACAGCCACAACTACGAGGGCGTCATCGTCAAGTACGCCAACCAGTACTACGACGCCAACAAGGACTGCGAGCTGAGGAACGGGTACGAGACGCTGCGCTGCCTGATCCCCATCGACCCGGCCGTCTGGAACTCGACGAGCCCTTGAGCTTCCTGTCTTCTCCCCATCATCCTTCCATTCAATTCGGCCGCCTTGTCTTTTCCGATACCCCTTTGTTACATACCTTTGTCCCCTGTTGCTGAATGCGCATCACTCGTTCGGCCTGTCTGGTACCGGCGTGGAATCATCATGTCCGTAACGTCTGCCTTCTTGTCTTTTTTTTTCTCTTATCTTCTGTTATGTCTTTACATTACCCTGCAGTCTAACTACGGCAGTGTTTGTCGCTTGAATGGTCTCGGACAGCACTTGCAAGTGCTGCGGCGTTTGCCTCAGGTATTCTGATGATGGTAGATTCGGTGCGAGAATACTTTCGTCAGGCTTCCTCCTCACTGCCTGCACCATTGTCATCAGACCCGACCTAGAAAATTCTACCCCCTAGTTTCATATGATGCATGAGAAGCGGGAGTGTTTACGAGTGAAGTGATGTTCTTGGGAGGAGCTCATGCAATGTAACTTCAGCCACTTGGAAACGTATGCTTGAGGGTCGTGGTGGGGTTGGACATAATCTCGAAAGGACGAAGTGGATTGACCGGGAGGAGCCTTGGGTTCTGGATGGTATAAATACGTCCGTAGTGTTGCTTCATTACCCAAGTTATGCACCAAGGCGGCCAGCCATACTTTGTGTGCCTTGGTTAGTTGCATTCGCTCCAAAGGTAGCGCGGTCAGTCGCACTCGCTTCGGAGGTGGCGGATCAGTTTCGGTTGCCGCGCCGAGTCGTCTCTTCCGAGCTTGCAGGGGCGTCACGTCCCAATCGAAATCCTCGCTCTCGTTCTGGCTCTGCAAAGGTATCGAATCTGGTGAATGGCAGATTAGCAACGCCTTCTCGTACGTCGACGCGGGCAAGTGCAATAATACTTGAGTAAGAGTCCGGCATTCTGCAAAGAAAGGCAGTGCGGTGCCTTGGAAACCCTGGCTATAGTAAAACGGCAAACGAATCTTCTGGTAAAGGGGGCATTGTGTCAACGCGATCAGAACACGGGCATGAAAGGATCGACTAAACTGCAAACAAAAGTGCCGTATCGCCGTTTGGCCGTGGGAGCGGCGGTTTTGGAGGTGTCGTCTTCGACTGCAATCGCGCGTCACGGAGCCAGAACCAGCGATGACCCAAATGTACCACCAAGGTAAAAGAGGAACGTTGTTGTAGCTAGGGCTACAACATGTGCGTGGTTCTTATAAAGGAACAACTGCATCGTAACAACAGGCTTCGTTGACAAACTGGAGGACCACTGCCTACCAAAGGTGGGCGTCATTTTTAACGACGCCGGCGAGGCGCGCCCCGCGCCATTTCAAGCACGCCACAAAGCACGGTCCTGTCCCGCCGCGGGGGCGGCAGCGGTCCCACCCAGCCGATTCTCGTCGAAACGCCAGAGGATAATACCTAAGCTACGAGGCTGAGTAAGATGCCGTCGTTTGCGGGGGTATAAATTGCGCTGCATACAACACTTTCATCAATTTTTTCTATTTATGTTTTAAATTTCTCAAATACTTTACCCAACATACCTTTTAAAAACACCGAATCCTTATATCGGAAAGCCCCTCGCGCGTTCTTTAGCATTAAAGCGACAAGGACAAAGGCGGCGAACAAGGGCGGGATAATGTAGGCGAAACCTAAGGTTTTGCCGCTCCCGACGCGGGTCGCGGAAAGAACGGTGGTCGCGGGCACGCTCACGGTTGCCGAGTTCAAGCGCGATGTCACCAGAGCCATGGTTAGGCCCAGGCAGTCTTCCAAACTGTTACGGGAGTTGGGGAAGGCGTAAGGCGGTTTACTGTTTTGTACGCAAATGTCCATAGAGTTGAGGAAGCCGTAGTAGTTGTTTTCTGTAAAGGGGTAGTGGTTCGCGGCAACGGCGATTCCGGTGAGGCCGAGGTTGTCCTGGGCGCGGAAATCGACGCAATTGCCGGCCGACGACGAGGCGTTGAGCTGGCGGCCTAAGCTTGTGCCGGCCATAGCGGCGGCGTCACGTAGGCTAAGGGTAACGTTGCGGAAGCGAAACGCATCTGTCGTGTCGACGGTACAAACGACGGCAAAGGTGGGCGGCTGAAGGTCCACCCCAAGCCGCCCACTTACTATACTGGCGAACATGTTGCTACTACTGCCGAGTACGATAGTCGCCTTCCCGACGCCCGAAGACACGCATGTAACCGCTTTCATAACGTCGCAGTTTTCGCAGTTGCTAAGCTGGTAGTGCCACTGCAGGTACCGTCGTCGTTTTTAACCGTCAGCGGCCCAGCGCGGTCCGGAGCGAGCATAGCGACGGTGGCCTTGCCCCCCTTCTGACAGGAGACGGGGTTCGACACCATGGTCCGGACGCACTGCGTGGTTGAGAGCGCGTCCGACCCGTACGCCGACGCCGCTAAGGCCGACCCATAAATCTCGGCCGGGGCGCCGAGCGCACCTGGGTACACGGCAACGCCAAGGTCCGAGTAGGCGTAGCCCGTCGCGCTTACGTTACTAATCCCGTTTATTAGCCCCCAGGCCTGTACGGCGGGACAGCCTGTCGCGAAAACGTCGACGTTAATGGTCGACCCGTTCGCTAGTGGCCAATTGTAGCCGTTGCCGGACCCGGACTCGATCACCCTCGCGCACGGGTAATACGGCAACCCTGACGACACAGCGATGTTGTTTTCAACCGCCCTGGTCGCCAGTGACGGTGTGATGCTGGTGGCGATGGCGGCCGTGATTAAGCTCGTGCCGAGGAAGGAAAAGGTGATTCGCCAATGGCGAAACGAATCCTGCCAGCGGCCGACGCCCAGTGCGACGCGGAGCCGATCGAACTGCTGTCTGTCGCCCCCGGGAGGTCCAAACAGCAACGGCATATAGGAGTCGAGCTGGTCCGACCCGCCCACCCACAGCAGACGGATCTGCGATGCCACGAACGACGCGAAGGCGGACGCGACGACGGTGGTGACAGAGGTGTACCAGGCTCGATAAGTACCGTCGATCGGTCCGTGCTGGGTTAGGTAAAACGGCTGGACAGTCACGGTAATGGCAAGAGCGGCGGCGAGGAGGCATCCGAGGAGTGCTAAGCACGGAAGCCTCGCCTCTTTTACTGTAAGCGCCATAATAGGGATTTGCGTATCGTTGTTAATCTTTTGGCTAGCTAAGCCAACCTAGCTAGCTATTGTGGTAAAGCCTGGGAAGTTCTATCTTAAATACGCGTTATTATCGGCGGTTAATCGATGAGCTGAGGCCGAAGTCAAGCTCGCGTCCTACCCACCGCGCACGTCGGGCAGCAACACATGGGCTAAAAACTGTTTGCGGCTCTTTAATTAGTTGCGGCCTACGAGGGTGTTTGTCGCATAGTACCGGCGTCGGGCCGGAGGGCTAACGCCCAATAAATTGTAATTAGCGGTGGCATTGGTTAACGGTTAAGGGCCAACGGTAGGCCCGTTAGTCCTCCGCACCTCCAGCCGGGCCCAGGGGAGGTCCCGAGGGTCCCCCCGCCCAAACCCGGCCTTACCCCTTTTCCGGCAACCCGCCGGCTAACACCACCACTACTACCCGCAGCGCTTACAACGCCCTGGCGTGACATACGCCCTCCTGCCGATTGCCCGCCCACTAACAAAGAGCACCGGAACGCGGCCCGACCTCTGTCACAAAGGAGGCTATCACCAAGGGCCGGTACACTGTTCCAGGCCTTGGCACGGAAGATTTGCACGGGCACCGGGCAGATGCTTACCGAGCACCCGTCGGCAACAACAGGGATGCGGTAGTGGGTATCGCACCTGCAAGAGAGGTATCACCGTATATAAGGAGGGCACTGTTACAATTAGACCTCTGCTCCTAAGGTAAGGCACCCGTGGAGCACTAAATGGTAGCCCGTGACTTGAAGACTGAGGGGATTCACAAAGATCTTAGGTGCAGGTCTGGATGCTTGCTCCAAGGGATACTTGGAAGCTAACTTAAATTAATTGATGCCAGTGCATCTATTAAGGCTATCTAGGACGAAAGGACATCCTTTCCTTCTTATACCAGTGGTGTCCTTACACCACTTCCCTTGGCTCTGTGCCTCTCTCTTTTGCGATCACAGATCCAGAGATCCTCTACTGGATCTATGGCTTTGTCCCCTGAGAACACAGATCCAAGATCCCCTTACTCACGTAACCGGCGTCACGTGAGTTAACAAGCTGGTGAGGTGGGGTAGAGATATCCAAAGGCGTGGCCCAAGCCGCCTACCCCCCTTGCCCCTGGCCGTTGGTGCGATCGTAACATATATATAAAAATTTACGTTATACTTTATTTATTAGCTTATCTTAAAAATGCGTATGCGTTGCATATGCAATGTATATGCGTTTTTATCCCCACTTTTCCCCACCTTGTTTGAGATCTTCGCCCACCTTGGCTGAGCTATCCCCTCGTTTCTCTCAGCCACCCAAATCCTACGCACCACCGAAGTATTAAATACCCAATCTTACCACGATGCTTCTCATGCAAGTTGCGGTTCTCGATGACTACCAGGGAATTTCGGAGCCCCATTTTGAGACACTTGACAAATCCATCTTCGAGGTCACGACGTTCAAAAACACACTGCTCCCCTATAGCCACCCTGATACTCCCACAAAGGTCAAAGATGAGCTCGTCACAAGACTGGAGCCATTCACGGTGATTTGTATGATTTGATCTGGACTTGGTCGTGACCGTTTCACCATCTCATCCGCTCACATACACCAAGGCACCATGCGGGAGCGGACGCCGTTCCCGGCCGAGCTGATAGCGCGACTGCCCAACCTCAAGCTCCTGCTGACGACGGGGGTGCGCAATGCCTCCATCGACCTCGCCGCCTGCCGCGAGCGCGGGATCCCCGTGGCGGGGGCCAAGGACCAGGCCCGCGGGGACACGGCGGCCGCGCCGGGCGGCAGCGTGGTGCCGGGGCTGGCGGCGGCCGGCACCGACTCGACGACGCAGC
>NW_008804683.1:0-7992 GCF_000145635.1 Gaeumannomyces tritici R3-111a-1
AAAGGAAAACAAACGACGCAATAACTTTAATAGCGCCATTTTTTATTACGGCTTAGCGATAACGTTTAACGCTTCCAAACCGAAAATTAAAAACGTTGCTTTTAAAGCAAGCTTAATAAACGAAAATTAGCGAGCTTTTTTTGATACGTATTTGTTTAATTAATAAACGGCAATTAAAAAAAGTAATTTCGGTTATTGCCCGGTTTATAAAATAATTATAATTGCCGTAGCAAAAATATCGAAACGCAATAACTTTTAAAAAAATAAACGGTTGCACCGAAACGAATTACAACGAATTTCGAAATTTTGGCGAAAGTTTAATACGTACCCGTATAAAAAAAATTTAAACAATTTGCTTTCGGGAAAATTAACGAGCTATTAAAAAAAGGAATTTAAAAAAAAATTCCGAAAAATTTGTTTGGTAGCAAGGCTATCGATATTGCCTGGGTATTTATTTACAAATTTAACGAAAACGGCTACGTTACGAATTATAAATCCCGCGCGGTAATTAAAAATAATTAATAGCCTAACGGTTTAAAAAAGACTTACGCTATTACGTTTGCAATTAAAAGCTTTAAAATTATAATGGCAATTATGGCTTATTTCGATTTTAAAGCGCATTAAATCGATATTAGCAAAGCTTTTTTTTACGCAAAAATTGGCGATAACCATATACCCGTTTACGTAAAATTCCTTTTTGGGTATTACCGAAAAAAGTTTGTAGCCCGGTTTAAAAAAGCTTTGTACGGGCTACGGAACTTACCGAAATTGTAATACTTAGCCTTCGAAAAAACCTTTAAAAAGCTAAGGCTTACCCCGTTAACGGAAAAGCCCTATTTATTTATAAGCACAAAATGTAAGGTTTTCCTTTTCCTGTACGTTAACGATATAATCATTTTTAACCGTGCTACGCATTTAAAAATGGTAACGAAAGTATTAAACGGTTTTAAAAAAAAATACAAAATAAAAAAAGGACCATTTAAAATTTTCCTTAAGGTTTAAATCGTAAAGGACAAAAAGGTACAAATAATAACCTTGCATTACGACTTTTATATCGACAAAATCGTTAATACCTTTAATTTTGGGAATAAAAGCGTAAAGCGCTCTTTTTTGCTTAGCCAAACGCTTAAAAAAAATTTGGGGGTAGCGATACCCGTTAAAATCCTGGCTATGCAAAAAAAAGTTGGGTTTATACTTTACACGGCCATTACCATCCGCCCAAACGTCGCTTTTGCGAGCGCAAAACTTTTTAAATACCTTACAAATCCAAGTAAAAAGCATTTGGAAGCGGCAAATTATACCCTTTTATATTTAAAAGGGTTAAAATTTTATTGCATCCGGCTAAAGAACGTTCCAAAGTCCGACCATTTGCTCCTTGCTTTAAACGCTTTTTTTGCCAACAACAAAAAAACGAAAAGGTTGTTTAAAGGATACGTTATATTTTTATTTAAAGGGCCCGTAGCGTAAAAAGCAAGGAAATAAGCTACCGTTACAACGTTTACCATAAAAACAAAGCTTTTAGCGTTTATAAAATTTGGAAAAAAAATTATTGCTATGCAAAGGCTTTTCCGAAACCTGCGCTTGGAAATTAATACTTTTTGGAAGCTTTGCTATAACAACATACAAACGATCCGATTGGTAATCGAAAAGGGCACCCGCATTAATATGGCTTTAAAGCATATGGATATTATAAATATGTGGTTACGCCAAAAGTACCAAAAAAAACGTTTAACGTAATATATTTTAAAACCGCCCTTATGCCAGCAAACGGGCTTACCAAAAACTTCCCGCTTTACAAATTTAAAACATTTAAAGTTGCTTTAAAGTTATACAATTCCTTTAAAAACGGGTTAGCAAATTTAATACGCAGCCAAAAACTTTGGAATAAATATTAAAAGCGTATAACGTTTGCATAAAAGCATAACGCAAATTCCTTTTTTATTAATAAGCATAAAGCATGCCGGTTTTAAATAACAAAACGGTATTTAATTATAACGCGTGCAGCTTTTAAAAACGCTGTACTTTTTTTTTGTTCATTTTTCCTTTCCATTTTAGCCTTAACCCTTACTTATTATTTGGTAAATAAAGGCATTTTTATAAAAAAATAACCCCGAATTATTGCGGTTTTAATGCCATTTCCTTAACTTTTTTCGTTATTATTACCATTTTCTTTTTTTTTGGGGTTGGGCTACAAAAAGCAAAATTACCTCGACGGGAAGCTTTTTTATTCCTTTTTTTAACTTTATCCTTTTGTTTGCTGCCCGGTTTTGGGTAAGGCTCGAAAAAATGGCTTACCATTCTTTTAAGCTTTTTAATTTTAAAACGAAAGCTACCCAAAAGCTTTTTTTAAAATAAAGCAATTGCAATGCGCAGCTAAAGCAAAAAAAGGAAAGGGTTGCAACGGTGGTTGCTTTAAACATATTAAATATACCGTAAAGTACGACCATCCCGAAAGGAATGCGCTATAAGCTTATTGCTACAAAAGCCCCAAAATTTTGTTAAAAAGCTTTTGGTGCATTTATTGCATGGAACCGCGCGGGGAATAATATTATCGGAAAAGCCAGTTAGGACGTTCCCGTTAAAGGAAAATCGACGGTTTTGCTGGAAAAAAAGGCCAAATAGCATTTTTTTTAAAAATTAAAACGGAAAGGAAAGGGGTAATTAGCATAAAACCCGCGAAAACGGTTGGGAACAAATTAACTTAATTATTTACCTTTATTTTTTTACTCGCTTTGCGCTTCCGGGTATCGGGTAAAACGACGGGTTTATTATTATTATCGTTATTTTTTTAAACGAACCGATTAATAAATTTATCGGAATTAAAATCGACCTTAATCGTTTAACGAATAAGCTAATTGGGCCCGAAGCTTTTATTTGGTTTAGCCGGAGCTTAAAAAGTACCGGTCGGGTCGGGTTAAAAATTAGGACGAAAGGTGCAAAAAATAGCAAAAATAACCGGAAATTCGAAAACGGTTACGGTAATATTAATCGAGGTCCAGGTTAAAAAACGGCGCAAAATTTTTATCCGTTTAACGTAACGAGCCCGATTAATTTTAACCCGTTTAGCGCTTTCGGCAAACGCACGCGCTTTTATCGTTTTAATCGTTTAAGCGTTATTCCAGGCTTTTTTCGCGGGCAACCTGCTGTTTTTGCGCGTTTTTTATATCCCGCTGCTTATCCTTTTCCGCAAAAAACCTATTTTTTTTTTGCTTGTTTTTTTTAATTTATTGGGCTTTTTTTTTTTTTTTAAATAATGCTTTTTCCGTTTGCTTAGCTTTAATTGCTAAAATAGCTATAACCGTTTGCAAATCCGCATTATACGCGTACAAAACGAAATTAGCAAAAAAGCGATAGGTTGGTAAAAAAGCAAAAAATTACAATTTATTTTTTTTGGGTTTAAACCCGGTTAAGCTTTTCGCGTTTAACGCGCTTTCGAACGGTTGTACGCATCGTTTTGTTACCGGCAATACCCATTTTCCAACCAATTTGTTAATACCGTACAACGCTTTTAAAATATTACGCCGCCGCGTAAAGCACTTACAATTGCTTACTTTTGCTTTTGCAAGGATTTTTGTATTAGCAAAGGCTTAAACGATAGGGACGAAAGCGTAAAAACTTACGAATTGGTAAAAAAATAATAATAAAAAGGAAAAAAAAAAAGGCCGGAACGAAATGGGAAAAAAAAAGGTTTTAATTGCTACGCCCACTTTTTCCCGGTAATAGCTAAAGCATTTGTTTCGTTGCTTTTGGCAGCGAAAAACGCTTGCTTTATTACTTTTTAAAGCTAATGCGCTTTTACGGTTACCCTTTAAAAGCGAAAAACGCTTGTTTCGTTACTTTTCGAAGCTAATGCGCTTTTACAATTAATTTTTAAAAGCGCGGTAAGCTTTTAAATTTTACGCTATTAACATAGCAACCAATTTCCTTTTATTTTATTTACAAATAACCCAAAAGGCTTGCTTAGGGGGTGTATTACAAAGTAAATAGTATATATTGTTATAAAAAAGCTTTAAGCATAAATATTAAATGCTTAAGGCATTGGAAAAGCGGTCCCTTTATTTGGAAGCGTATAACGCTTCCAAGCGTTAAAAGGGAAGCTTAGTAAGCAAAGAGGACAGGGAGTTACGTGTATATAAAAGGCAGAGGCCCTTACGGAACCTTGTACTTCAAATCCTTTCCTTTTTAAAGCATATCAACCGGAGTAGCCTTACACCGTGCTTATCCCTTCTGCTTGCAACACGTACGTAAATACGTGCGGACGTATTAAATATGCTAGCAAACGAAACCGAAAATACAAGCACTTTACGGGCTATTAGCACTTTTGCCCATGCCAAACCGCCCGGGACAAAAGTTATCGATGGATTTTATCGGGAAATTTTTAACGTTAATGGATAAAACCGGCAAAAAGCGCAACGCAATATTAGTAATGGTTAACCGGTTTACTAAATATAGCTTTTTTATCCTAACGTTTACGAAATTAACCAATAAAAAATTAAAAAGCTTTTTATTTGCATACGTTTAAAAATTGCTAAAAACGCCCGAAAGGATTGTATCGAACCGGAACAAGCTATTTATAAGCGGGTTTTAAATAATTTTCGCCAAACATTTAAAAATTGCAAAAAGGTTATTGATAATATACCATTTTTAAACCGACGGGCAAACGGAACGAACAAACCAAGCAATAAAGCATTATTTCCGGTGCTTTTATTGCGAAAAGCAAAACGATTGGGCGTTATTATTGCATTTAGCAACGTGGGTGCATAATACGAGCGTACATTTGGGGTTGCAAAAAACCCTAGCGTTTTTATTAATAAGGTTTTACTTACGAAAGCTTTATAACTTTCGGGTGGTTAAAAAAAAACTTTCGGCAACGGTTAAAATTAAAGCGGGGGCCTTAAAAACAATTAAAAAACAAGCTAAAAAACTGCTAAAAAAAAGCAAATAATATGTACAAAAAGTATTATAATAAAGGCAGGACCCCGGTGCTTTTTGGGGTAAGCGATTGGGTATTGTTAAATACGGTAAATATTAAAATGAAAAGGCCGTTAAAAAAGCTGTCGGACAAATGGTTAAAACCCTTTTAAATCTTAAAAATGGTTGGGTTAGCCGGTTTAACGTTCCGGTTAAAGCTTTCGGTAAATTACCGGATACATAACGTATTTCCGGCAAATTTATTGCGGGCGTTTAAAAAAAAGCCCGGCAAAAAACTAAAAAATAAAAAATTAAAAATCGAAAAAAAAAAAGGATCGTTTCGAAGTAAAAATTTTGTTAAAATATAAAAAGCTTTTGCGAAAACGAAAATATTTGGTTAAATGGATAAATTACAACGAATCGAAAAATTTATAAATTTTAAACAAAAATATTACGAAAAAAATTATTTAAACGTATAAAGCAAATTTATTGGAAACGAATTTATAGGATAAGGAAAATACCGAACTTTAACGGGTAAATACCCGAAAAGGACGGGGGTATTATAAAAAAAAAGTAATAAAAGCTAAAGGAATGGCTTAAAAAAATGTTTTAACGTGCCGAACCGGCTAACCACCGAAAAAAAACGTAAAAAAACCCGTAAGCGGTTTGTAATAGCCGTAAAATATCGTACTTTATAAATAAAAAGTTAAATAAGGACGGTATAGTACGGGGAACGCTTTAAATTAATAGTGCGATATATTTAAATTCCAAAGGACATGCAAAATGTAACATATTTCGAAAAGCCCGTAAAGGGCATGCTTGGCGCAATACGCCAAAGTAATTACCGCATTTTAAACGTACGTTGTAATAAAAAACATTATTGCTTACCCAAAAAAAAATAAAAAAACTTTCGAATAGTACGGCAAACGGGCTTAAGCGTTCGGGTAACGGTAAATGCATATTAGCGGTATTTAAACCCATTGGGGGGCGAAAAAAAAGCATTTTAAAATTATTTATTAAAGCATTAAAATTTAATTAATAATTAAAAACATTGGGATTTTGCAATATTGCAAAAGCAGTATAACAAAAAGAAATTATAATTTTAATTATAATAAATTAACGAAAAAAACTTAAAATTAATTACTTTTCGAAAAGGGAATACCAATAATTAATTAGGAAAATATGTAAAAAAAATCGATTAAATGCCGTATTTAAAGGAACCAAAACTTTCGAAAACCACGTCCTTTTTGTTAGCGTTACAATCGTTGCCGCTAAAGTTATTAGCGCCGAAAGCGGCATTTCCCGGCGCCAATACGAATACCGTACCCTTACGGGAAACCGCGCGGCTATAAGCCTAAATATCCAAATGCGCCGCAATCGTAACAAAGCTAACGGCAATGTTATTAAAAAAAGCAATTATACTTTTTTCGAAACGCTTAAAAAACGTTTTTATTTCGTTAAAAAAATTACCGATATTAATTAAAGCTTAAACTTGCTTTTTTATTTAAACGGCGATAGCGTAAAATTGTTAAAAAATGTTTTGGGTAATTTTTAATATCGTAACGCTAGCAGTTTTGCGTTAAATGCGCTTTTGGATAACGGCTTAACGTTTGTAACGCGCAAATTGTTTAGCCGATATAGTATAAAAGGATTTAGCTTTTTGGATAGCTTTACGGGCGCAAAATTGGGCTTTAGTAAACTTTTCGAAAAGCTTCGGTATTGCTTTAAGCAATCGCTTGTAAACGGTATTTAAAATTTTGTAAAAGTTTTGGGCCATTTTTTAAAACCATTTAAAAAGTTTAACGCAAATTTTATTGCTAATTACGTTTTTGTAATAAATATATTTAAAAAATTCCGTACAATTATTAAAGCATATCGGCATATAAAGGTTAACGGTATAATTTTAATATGCTTAACGACCAAAATAACGGCTATAAAATACCGTACGTTCCGTATAATTATCTTTAAAAAAGGGCAAATAAATAAAATTCCAATTATCGCTTTATTAAAAATCGATAACTTCCCGCAATAAAAACGCGTTACAAATATTTATATAAAGCAAAAAAAAGGCAATGTTCGTTTTAGGGGCAGGTTTATTGGAATTAAAAGCGTTGCGGCGGCATTCGTCGCGCGCTTTACGCTTTTTTTCGGCGAAAGTTTTTTTGTTGCAACGGTTAAAACCCGCCGGGGGGTTACCGGCAAAACGTTTGCGGGAATTTTAAAAGGTTGTAAGCGCAAAAGGGCTTAATAAACCCGCAACATTTAAAAAGCCCACCAAAAGGTTACCGGCAAAGCGATCGTTAAAAATTTAAAGGATTAGAAATTCCGGCAAAACCGAATCCAAATCCAATTAAATTACGATAATTAAAAAAATACCGGGGGGTTATTAAAAACGGCCAACGGGCCGGTTGGAACCGAAAAACCCGAAACGGATATTTAAAAAAACATTATTTTCCTTACGTAATTGGGTACAAAAAATAACATTTGCAATTACCGGTTAAATCCAAATGTTTAAAAAAAACGGCTAAATACTAATTATTTACGGTTACGATCGTTAAAATTATTAAAATGGTTATTAAATGCATAAAAAAAAAAAAAAAGGTTTGTAATTTCGAACGGGAAAAAAAGCTTTTTATATGCCGGTACGAACTTACTTTTCCGGATATTACAAAATTTTATAACCGGTTTTTTTAAGCGTTACCGGGCATTGGGGCGGTTTAACGGGATACCGTAAACTACCGGTTACTTACGGGGTCGCACGCGCGGTATAAACGGCTTAAAATAAGCCGTATCGGAAAAGGGCAATATGTTAAAAGCACGGGCAAAACCGCCCGGTAAAAAGCGGAAAGCGTTAAATGTACGGGCGAAACCGCTTAGCAAAAAAAAAAAAAAACGCTAATAACTAATCGGGCACGAACCCCCCGAAAATATGCCGGCAAATTACCGGTATTGCGGCCAAAAGCATAATGGCGAAATTAAAAAATAAAGTAAAGCTTAAATTGCACGAAAGCGCTTAAAGCGCGGAAAAATTTAAAAAACCGACCCCCGGGTGCCCGAAAGGGCACGAAAAAAGGGGAGGTT
>NW_008804684.1:0-7960 GCF_000145635.1 Gaeumannomyces tritici R3-111a-1
GGGGGGTGAAAGTTCCTTCTTTTCTTCTTCACCCTCCTCGCGTCCCTGGTTCCCTGACTTTTGTTTGGCCAAAACTCTGCAGCCCCACTTGTTGCTCACTGCAGACGGCAACTGCAGAACTGACTCTTGAAGCAGACCGGCGCAGCGGAATCTTGTGGGGCGCTCGTCCTGACGCAGGTTGTCCTCGTATTCCACCCAGGCACCACCCAGCTATAGGTTCCAGGGATCACAAACACTAATGCGGTGGAGCAAGATACATTTTCTTCCTTAGAAAACCAAGCCAAACTGATGTACCACCAGGATCCACCGTACTAAGGTTTGTGATCCCTGGGACCTGTACCCTGCCCGCCCTGCCTGCATTTTCTCCGTTTGGGCCCGCCACAAACACGCTGCATGCTGCCACGAGCATGAGACTGTTCCCACGGGGCAGGAACAGACGAAACGATAGGCTTGCGCTTCTCACCGTGTCCTGATATTGATATCCTCCCTCGTCTAGCGTCACACGTAGCGCAACACGGCAGCGGCGAACCCGCCGAGTGCTGCAGAACTGCGGCCACCAAGGGGGGGAAACACCTCCCACCCTCCCAAAAGAGGACAAGAAGGGGGACGTCACATCGGCAGACCGATCGCCAGCTACAATGCTGCCGTTAAGGCCCGTTTGAGGCCTTTTTAGGTCGCCGCTGAGAAGCAGTGATCCCATCCCGGAGCCCACACCCGTCTTCGAGGCCCCAAGCACAAGCAGGTGTCCCCCAAGGTGGTATCGTGGGATCCATCCACCGGATGCTACCCTAGGTCGATTGCGATTGCCCGCACCAACAGCCTCTGACGCGGGCGCCTTTGTTTCTGCTTGGCCCTACCCGTTTCACAAACACTGCCTCTGTTTCCTAGAGACCCCCACGTTCGGGCTCGGGTTCTGCGTTGGAGACCGATGCTTTCGTGTCGCACTGTATTTTCTGGTCGAAGATATATTCCACCCTCTCCCAGCGTGCACACCCTTCCACCACGTTGTCTTTCTCTCTGCCTGTCCGTGAAAATTCGAGTTCGAGCCTGGACATCGCAATTAGAGCCTGGCTGTAGGCGCATTAGTTTGGCTTTTGTACCCTATTCTCGCCAAGGCACTTGCGGCATGCTCTTCCCGTTCTTTCAACAACACCATGCCTATTTTATCCCATTGCACCATCTTCTACATTATCACGCACCTAACTCTCATTACGTACGTACTAGTAAATAAGACAGCCGCCATGTCACTTCCATGGGCCAGGGCCCATGTGCATATCTGGATGACGAATCCGCCATCAAAGTGAAAATAGCAACATCAAGCGTTCGAGCTGAGCTGGGCCGAGCGTCAGGGGACCCGCGGAGCCCTGCCAGGGAGGCAAGGGGCAGGGGATGTGATATGCGTTTACACTCTGGCCAGCACCAACATTCCGGATTGGGGAACATCCTACGAAAGCGTACAGTGTGGCTTGCTGCCCTAATTTCGCAGATCTGGACGCATCCGAACGCCAGCGCCTAAGATTGGCGTCGCCCTTTTGATTGTCAGGCGTCAATAGTCTGTATGCGGCTACCCGAAGACAGAGGCTACGTCGACAAGGTACGAATTCCTACCGCAGGCTAGCTTCTAGGTTTGCGGGCGCTAGAAGCCCGCCTAGCCTGCATTTCTCGGTTCCCGATAAGGTAAAATTGGGATCTTCTCGGCTGCACCGTGATTTTTTTTCCTTTGAAGATGGTCCAAGCATCTGTCGGCCGGGCTTCCGACTACGACGGAAATCCCGATCCCTCAGATGTAAGTGTGTGTGTTATCCACGGGAGGTCGATAGAAGGCATGGATCGTTCATGTGATATCCTATCACCTTCCTATGTTGCCACGGAACCTTGTGCTGTGGATGCGATATGTATCTACCTACTTAGGTAGATAGTATCCCCATACATCATCTTGACAACAACAATCACAGCCAGCCGTCAGGCCGCAGACAACGTTTGTCTACACGCACATATCCCTGCGCAAGTACCTATCTCCTAGCTTCGTCGCCATCGGGTTCTCCGTTGATGATGTATCTGCCACGTATCTCCCTGCAGGTTAGCCGCTCCACCGATAACACACGGGATGCCGCCGCTCCTCCTAAGACGCGCAGCTCTTTATCGGCCCGCTACTAGTGAGATGATTGACAACCCCGTTACCGGTTACTCAACTTAAATGCGTTGGTGGACGTGTGTACTTATGTCTAACAACGTGAAGCCCGGATGCCAGGCCGTGGACTAAAGAAGGCGAGGCCCACTGCACACGGCATTTGCGATATCTATCATGGCACACCGCGTCTGAGACCGGCTTTGGTGGCGGATGCATCGTTCGGGCCGTCCACGTGGAGCCCTGGGATGCCGGACTGAGACAGGTGGCGGGATGCGTCTCGGAGACCGGAATGGGGTTCACGGCCAGGACGTGTCTGTCGAGGAGAGTATATTGTCCAAAAAAAAAAAAACCCCCATCCCCTATAATTGGACACTTGCGGAAACGAAAAGGCACATGACAGGAGCTTGAGGACCAAGATGGATGTTTGTCATGAGTATCCCGAGGCTAATTCTGAACAATTGGTAGTAGATATGGTATCGTAGCCCGGTGCGAGTGCGACCCTGGTTTGAAGAGGCCCCCAAAAACACACAATTAACACACCCACCGTAGGATTATTTTTCAAGCACATATCACCACGGCCTCATATGCGGTCGATGTGCCATAGGCTAAAACTCGAAAATGACCCTAGAGCTTTTGCTCGATAAAAATCTTGGATCGTTGAAGAGAGCGACGAAGGGATACTGATATTCAAGCAAATATTAGAGGCGACCGAGCTGAGGAAATGGGACAGTCAGCCTTCGGGCCCCAGTACACTGTGTCGACATGGAAGGACTACTCCTACTAGGTACCGATGTGTTATGTGATGGATTATGGTGAAGCGCCCTGCGCTGAAGGAGTGTCAATCCTACCTCTGTGTGCAAGGTAGCGACCGGCTGGAAAAGGTCTCGTCAAAATAAAAACACAGTTGAGCAAAGGCGGCGGAGGCATATGAATGGTATCGCGTGTAGAAAAAAGGGTGGAGCCTCAGCCTTGAAGTGTGGCAGATTGACGATTGAAGTTGGTTCGTGCTATCCCGTCATCCCTTCTCCAGTCGAAAGCCGCTGGACCCATCTGCTGGGTCGTGTTTGGCAGGCGGCGTCACAGCGGGAAAGAGCTCGCACGAGTCTGCGCGTCTTGATAAGCGATCGATGCGGGCGCTCGGGCCAGGGCTGTAAGTGAGAGTGGTTTGTGCGAACGATACCGCGGCCAGCTATTGGTCACTTGGGTTGTTGGGGTCCTTGGGCACCGAACAGGCCCCCACAAAAGTGGAGAATTTTGAGGATTTTTTTTTGGCGGCAGCCCAAGCAGGCGCGCAGCGAAAGCGCAGGCCACCCACTGGACCTAGAGAACGCGGGATCCGCATATCGCAACCTCGCACTGGCTACCTGGTCGGCTGCCACATGAGACCCGAACCTAGGTGGACTGGAGCCCTCCACACATCACCGCCGCCATCCCGCATCGAGCATTGGCATTTCGGCATCGTTTCCCGCCTAGCACCGCAAACGCCGACGCCCGCCCGCCTGCTGCCGTCCTGATCACTCCGCATTCCGCGATTGAGCCCACGACCCTGCTGGCCCGCGGGGACCGTGGTGCGCATGGCCTAGGCACCGATTCCTGCACGACGTCACACACAACACACACGTACAACACGCGCGCACATTCTCGTGCCGACGCCCGCTGCCCGAAATAATCTGCCGCCGCAACAAGCGTCCCTCGCCTGCCCGACTGTTTGTATCGCCGCCCGCCCGACTCGCGTCCGACGGCCCCGACGCCTCGAATCCCCCTTCGGCTCGCGGCGCATCAACCGGCGCGCGCGCGCGACGGCCCTGGTCAAGGTGGCGACCGTCGCTCTGATCCGCTGCCGCCCCGACGCCGAGCTGTCGCTGCAGCAGCACCTGGAGCTCGCCCCCAATCTCGTCCACTCTCCCACTGCCGTCGCCGAGGAGGAAGGCGCGCAGCCGATGATGGCACAACCCGTGCCTCATCCACCGACCGACAAAAGGCGCGTCAAGGTCTACGAGCTCCGTAACAATGACTGGTTCGACCGAGGCACCGGCTTCTGTACCGCCTCCTACATCTCGGTATGTGACCGCGCCCTCTTTATCGCTGTTGACTGGCAACAGACAACGCGACATGGCCACCGTCGAGCTGCCGGCACGAGCGCGTGCCGCCGAGCTTTGCGACCTCGTACCACATGCCCGCTTTGTGCGGTGATGGCGCGTCGTGAATAGTGGAGTCCGACACGGACTTCTTTCTGCATAGCCCTCGGGAAGCATTCCGCATTGTCGCGAACTGTTGCTAATACTCGCGTGCGTTGGCTTCCGGGCACCATAGAACTCTGACAGCGACAGCCCAAAGGAACCGAGGGTCGTAGTCGAGTCGGAAGACCATCCGGAACGGGTCTTATTAGAGACCCGGATCTGTAAAGAAGATGGCTTCCAGAAACAACAAGGCATGGCGCAACCTACCCCTCCTGGTCTGCGCCGCGTTTGCGCGCCAGCGTGTGGGATTTCTACTAACGCGCGCTCTTCCTTATCCATAGACACACTCATCGTGTGGACGGAGCCCACGAACGGGATAGACATGGCTTTGAGCTTCCAAGAGGCCGAAGGATGCCTGTTGATATGGTTCGTAACGTCTTTTGCCACCCGCTCGCCTGGCTTGAGGCGGATGTTGGCGCCGCTGCTAACACGAGGAACTCCTACAGGAAATTTATCCACAGCGTCCAGACCTCCTTTACTAACTCTATGGGTCCTCACGGTATTTCACGACCCTTGTTTTCTGTCGCTCTCTCAACACTCGACTGTTTCAATGCTGACCTAACCGACTGTCTGTCGCCCAATAGATGACAGCCTCTCCGACGACCTTGCTCTTGAGCTTCCGAACCCCATCTCGCTACCCCCACCCGATCTCGCAAGCCTCGCCGAACTGGAGCAATCGATCCGCATCATGAGCTCGAGTGCCACGGGCAGGGAAGCGCTGACAAAGTGCATAATCATGGAGGACTACATCGCCCGGCTGATCCCGCTCGTGGAGATGGCAGAAGACCTGGAGAGTTTGGCCGACCTCCACCGGCTGTGCAATATAATGAAGTCTATTCTCCTGCTTAACGACACAGGAATCATTGAGCACGCCGTCTCGGACGAGTGCGTCCTAGGTGTCGTCGGCGCTCTCGAGTACGACCCCGACTTCCCGAGCCACAAGGCGAACCATCGCCAGTGGCTTAGCAATCAGGGCCGGTATAAAGAGGTGGTCAAGATTCAGGACGACCTCGTCAGGAGAAAGATACACCAAACCTACCGGCTGCAGTACCTCAAGGACGTTGTCCTGGCCAGGATCTTGGACGATCCCACCTTCTCCGTTCTCAACTCGCTCATCTTCTTCAACCAGGTGGACATTGTGCAGCATCTACAGTCCACCCCCGAATTCCTCAAAGACCTGTTCGGCATATTCACCGACGACACGGCGGAGCAGCTGCGTCAAAAGGAAGCTGTGCTCTTCATCCAACAGTGCTGCGCTATAGCAAAGAATCTGCAGGTGCCAGCGAGACAGAACCTGTACAACAACTTCCTGACCCACGGCCTGCTCCAGGTCGTCAACTTTGGCCTTCGGAATCCGGACGTGTCGGTGAGGGTGGGGGCAACGGATATCCTGGTGTCTATGATAGACAACGACCCGCAGATGATTCGTCAGACGACATACCGCCAGCAGCGCGAGAACCAGCCGCCCCTGACGGACACGCTTATCGACTTGCTGCTCGTTGAGGTCGACCTCGGTATCAAGTCGCAGATCTCGGACGCCCTCAAAGTGCTGCTCGACCCGAATCCCCCGGGGCCACCACCCGAGGCCGTCCATAAGGTGAACGGCGAGGTAGTGGCTAGGCGCCCGCCTCAGTCGGATCCTCAGCAGGAGCTGTTTCTGCAACACTTCTACCAGAATGGCGTTCCCAGGTTATTCAAGCCACTCACCAGCTTGCGCGGCCAGACAGACCTGGAATTCTCCGTGACCAACGATGGCATCTTTGGCTATCTCAACGAGATTCTTTGCTTTTACATTCGGCAGCACCCGGGTCTGTGCAAGTTGTTCATTGTGAACCACAACATCACCCAGCGGTTTATGCAGTTGATGGTGTGTCGAAACAAACATCTGCAGCTCGGTAGGTGCCACCCTCGAGTCCCTGTCTGTCTCTGCGCCTGCTAACCTGTCTATCCTAGTTGCGCTACGATACTTCCGTCAGCTCGTACTCCTCAAGGACACATTCTGGCACACGCAACTGACTAACAATTTCGTGTTTGCGCCGGTACTGGATGTTTTGACGCAAACACTGCCTCGGGACAACCTGCTATGCTCTGCTATCCTGGAGCTCTTCGATCTGGTTGGCAATGAGGACTATAGGGAGTTGACCAAGCACGTCATGTTCACGCTCGGGAATAGGATCCAAGCTCTGTCGTACATGAACCCGTTCCGAGCCATCATCCAGGCCTATGAGCAGACACGGGGCTTCGCCGTGAAGCCTGCTCCTGCTCCTGCGCCCGCCGGCCAGCCACAAGGACAGCCCCAGCCCCAGACACAAGGCTATTCCGCCGCCATGGACACATACTTGATGAACAGCGAGGACGACATAGTGGCGGCAAGGCGACGGGCAGCCTCGACTATGAGGGGAATAGGCGAGCACATTACAGTTGATCCCGAAGAGGAGGCGTTTTGGGACGCCAACGATGACGAGGACGAAGCGCAGATTCGAGCATCTGCCACCGGAAACCAGCCATCCAAGCCCCTGGTGGACTATGCTTCGGACGAGGAAGGGGACGAGAATGTGGACACGGAGATGACACCGGCCATCATCACAGCACAAGAGGAGGGAGCAAAGCTGGCGGTCGCTGCTGAGGGAGAGGAGGTAGCGCATAGCGACTCGGCAGGTCAGCCCGCTCCACCAGTGGAGCGCATATCCGAAAAGAGGCGGCGTGAAGAGGACGAGGAAGACGAGCTTGGAAAGTTGCTGCAGACCAGCAAGCGCCGCAACAGCAGCTCGGCCAGCATGAGCTCGACGGGCTCGACTGGGCTTCGTAAAAAGATGGGTATGGGTGGCAGCGGGCGCGAATCCCCAAACGGCGCAAGCAAAAAGATTGCCATTTCCATCTCATCGTCGCTGAAGCTCGCCGCCGGGCAGACCGCCGCAGACGACGCCGGGCAGTGAACCGGCCGGCCGACAGCTCGCTCCTTTTGGGCAGTCGCGTCAGGCCCTCCCTTTCCCCGTCTCATCCAGCTCTGTTTCTTTGCTCCTGCCGAGCCAGAGCTTTGGGCTGCTTCCTCGAACTGGCCGGATTTTCAGCTCGTCTTGGAAGCCGAGGATATCTATCCCCTCATCCAGGAGGCCACCGCAGTTCCGTTTCTTTCCATATCGCGCTGCCACTTGCTCTGTCCCGTTCTGAATGCCGGTATGACTTTTTCGCGAAATCACATTTTGCTGACACAGGCGGCGTTTGGTTCTCAATACTCCTTATCCTCCCATCTCTCTCTCTCCTTCAGTGGTATTCTGGGCTGGGCCGGGCGAAATCTAGGATGTCTTTGTATCATCATTATCCCTGAAGCGGGGGCGCGCGTCGAGCGCGTGCAAGTGTGTGCTGTGTGGGCGTTGGCGCGTTCTGGTCGAGGTCGGGCTTGCGACGCCTCCATCTCTATGCCTATATATATATAAATATGTCAGCCATGGGATAAAGTTTCGAGGACAGGCATTTCCCGCGTTTTCCTTCTTGGTGACTGGACTGTTGTGCATCATCTGCCATGCCGCCCAGCTTGGATGTTGTCGCGCATTGGTGGGTGACGCTGGTGGTGTATGCCTTGGGGGGG
>NW_008804685.1:0-7954 GCF_000145635.1 Gaeumannomyces tritici R3-111a-1
GGGGGGGTGCAGGGCTCACACTGCTTCTGTAACCAAAACAGATCAAATGCAACACCGAGGAGCCCATCTGCTCCAACTGCAAAGTGTACGGCAAGGATTGCGTCTACGAGCCCACGGAAGATGCCTCCCCGGCCGCGGCTAGGGTCCGTTCTGCCAGGTCCTCCCCGCTCACCCGGGCTACCACCCGCTCGGCAACCGGTGACCGGCCCTCACCGGTAACCCTCCGTGTGGGGAACGAGGACGCGGCCGGCGCCGTCAATGGTGCTGTCAATGGTGGCACTGTACCCAGGGCCAGTCTCACCCCTGGTGAGGGCCCCGCTGCTGCTGATACTGCCGTTGCCAGCTCCGGACAGCGCAGCGATAGGCCATCCGCGTCGTCCCACGGGCTCCCCAGCAGTCACAGCACCCGCGTGTCGCGCATGGTCCTGTCCGCCAACGGCGTCTCCAGCTACCATGGCCGCACCAGCGCTCTGTTCGAGGAGCCTAGCCACGACAGATCCGGCACCGAAGCACCAAGACTACGCTTGCCCGGTGAGTGGATCGAGAAAGGCCTTGTTGCCGATGCGGCTCGCCAGCGTAAGTCGACTTGCTGAATCTAGCAGGGCCTAGTCGGTATGCCTAGAGCTGATCATCAACGCTTATGCTTGACAGGCCAACTGGAAGATGTAAACTTTCGCGCCGGCAGACTCGACTTTGACGGTGTCGATCCCGACCTGGGCTTCCACCTATTGTCTCTGCACTGGTAAGTTCCGGGCGGTTCGCATTGCCTCGTTTCTATTTACTTCCAATACTAACAAGACTGCCCGTAGGAACCGCCAACACCATTCCTTCCTGATAACATACCGACCCGCCTTCATGCGGGACATGGCCTGTAATGGCCCCTACTTCTCCAAGCTGCTACTTAACGCCATCTACTTTGGTGCATCAAAGTTCAGCCCGCGCACCGAGGTTCGAAGGGACCCCAACGATGTGCGGACAGCAGGCTGGAGGTTTCGCCAGCGCGTGCGCGAGCTCCTTGGCGAATCGCTTGACCGTAGCGACATCACCACCATTCAGGCCCTGCTGGTCATGACTAACTCGCTCTTCGCCCTGGGAGACGAGAGGAGTGCGGCTTGGCTCTACTCGGGAATCGCCTTTCGCATGACGGTCGATCTCGGCATGCATGTTGACCATCCGGACCTACCTGGGAACCGCCGCTTTACCGACGAGGACCTCGAGATTCGCCGGCGCGTCTTTTGGGGGGCTTTTGGTTAGTTGGTCCATATCTTGGACCGCTTGACTTTCGGCTGACGACGAGCGAGTTTAGTTGTGGACAAGATCCAGAGCCTGTACCAAGGCAGGCCAGTAACAATCAAGGAATCCGACACCTTGGTTCCGATCAAGTTTCTTGACACATACGAGGAGTTGGAGCCTTGGGAGCCGTTTGCGTACTCGACCCAGTCCGACCTTTACTCTGGGTCGCCCGCGTACAGCGTCTCTGCCTTTACTGCACTATGCCGGCTTTCCATCGTTATGAGCGACATCCTGAGCTCCATATATACGGAGCGCAGCTTTGATCAGCCCTCGGAAGATCTCCTCAAGGTGCAGGACCAGCTTCACACGAAACTAATTACTTGGCGAAACTCTCTTCCCGCTCATCTAGTCTTTGACCCAACCAAGCGCGACTCCAGCATCCCACCGCCCCAAGTCCTCAGTCTGCTGTAAGCCCGGTAGTGTCCCCGCCGTCCACGTTTATAACATGGTTTCTAGGCTGACTGAGACTGCTCAGCGCAATGTATCACGTGTTTCTGATTCTACTGCACCGGCCATTTGTGGCAGACGGACATCTTTTTAGCGTCTCACGCTCCACCTCTGTCAACGCCTTGATGACATGCACAGCGGCAGCTACCGAGATCGTCCATCTTATCCGAGCCTATCATCGCACCTTTTCGGTGCGTAGGGCCCCGTACTTGATATCGTATGCGACCTACGTTGCGGCAACCATACATGTGCGCATCGCCTCCAGGCGAACACCCCAGTCCGACGCCTACAGCAGCCTTGAGACGTGCCTGGCCGTGTTCCACGAGAACCAGGAAACCAACTGGGCTGCTAGGAGGGCCACGGCCATTGTCCAGAATCTGATGCACAGGTTCGGGGTCGTGCTGCCCGAGGGCCGACAGCCTGTGATAGACCCCGTTGGCTCCAGCAGCCGGAATGCCGATTGTGGTGGCCAGAATGTGGCGTCCAATGGTGCCGACACGGGGGCCCTGACGTTACAAAACCGTCTTCGCGAGGGCCGGACGCCTTCGGAGACCGAGGGCTTTGACGTGGATGGCATCATACAAAGCTTTCTGAGGGCTCAGGACGGCACCGGACCCGATGAGGGGCTTCCTGTGGGCTCCAATTCTCTGGACCCCCAACATGCGAGCGATCCGCATTCGGCCTTGATGGGAGCGGCAACTCCAGGTGGCCACCACGGGAGCGACGGTGTCCAGGGCCACCACAACCATCAGTCGCAGCAGCACGCCCAGTCGGATCTCGCGAGCCGCACCCTATTACCCCACGGGGTGTCTGCAGGGCCCTTTTTGCCAGGAGCGGATGGCGGCTGGCAGCAAGGGGGCATGGCCGACGGCGCTCTGTCTGTGGGCTTGGTGGACGATCTCCTCTTTGGCTTCCATGGCTCGGCGCTCGATGGATATACCACGTGGCAATGGGATGGATCCTAAGGTAATGCAATGGATTTTGCTGTCTGTCTTGTTCCTCCAGTATTGCTGTCACCTCGTGTGCATGTGCCTCGCGGGATCTTCCCCACACAATTTCAGGGGTAAGGATGCGGGGATGCCACAATCGCGGGCCTTGTTGGTTTTCCGCGGGATCTTAAATCCGCGTGGGTCACTATATCGACCAAAGCCTTCCCGCGGAACCACAACGGGTTGCTACCGCATCACTCTGCTCCACCAAGCACGCCAGGACCTGCTGCCAGTTCCCGGGTTCCCTTGGTCTTTTGATGAACGGGTACTCTGGAGGGAAGAGAGAAAACCGGGGAGTTCCTCGGTGTGATGAATCTCATCACGGTGTCCATGGCCTTGAGACTGCCCACATATGTGTCCAGCCTCTGCCCAGCCTTTTTCGTCACATACCATTTGTCGTTGATTTGCGTTGCCCGTTACGACACACGCACACTAGGAATTCGTCCCCTTCTTTGCCGTCAAAGTTGATATACCCATTAGTTTGAGAATTCCTCGCGGATGAAGGCCTGTTTGCGGAAAACTGCGCTGCTCAACCCCAGAGCGAGATCCCAAGACATCTCCTCAGCTTGGGCGTCTGTCTCGCCCGCTAGACACTCCGGCATTATCGAGTCTGGTGGATCTGCTGCTTCCAGGAGTCTGTCTTCGGTCCACACGAGTCCGGCCCTCATCATCGATAGTATGTGTTACCTACCAGTCTGGCTCGCCGTCTTTGACAATCCGAGGCCAAGATTTCCATGAGATAACTAACATGGCCACAGCCCCCCTCCCGCCGCCCTCGCTCTCCCCTTGGATGCTCAGGGTCAAGATGCCCGAGGTTCAGCAGCCCCAGCGGAAGAGGCGGACCCGCCACGTGCTCCCCGCCGTCATGATGCGGGCCGGCACGTCCCGCGGCCTCTTCCTCCACCGCAGGGACCTGCCCGGCCGGACCATGGACGATTGGAAGCCCGCCCTGCTGGCCGCCATGGGGTCCTCCCTGGGCGACCCCCGCCAGATCGACGGCGTCGGCGGTGCCACGTCGACGACGTCCAAGGTCGCCATAGTCGGGCCGTCCAGCATACCGGGCGTCGACGTCGACTACACGTTCGCCCAGGTCGCCGTCGGCAAGGGCGTCATCGACTTCAACGGCAGCTGCGGGAACATGGCCGCCGGGGTCGGGCCGTTCGCGGTCCAGGAGGGTCTTGTCAAGCCAAAGCCGGGGCAAAGGACGGTAAGCAATAGTTCTACATGAGATGTAATATGATGCAGTAGCCACCTGGCTAACAATAAACGTGTGATACCAGATGGACGTCCGCGTTTACAACACCAACACAAAGCGCGTCATGGTCGAGACGGTGGAGCTGACCGAGAGCGGCGACTTTGAGGAGGACGGCGACTTCACCATCGCCGGCGCCAAGGGCTCGGGCAGCGAGGTCAAGGTGGCCTTTGTCGACCCGGCCGGCAGCATGACGGACAAGCTGTTCCCGTCGGACGACGGGCTGCGCGTCGAGGACGTGACGGTCGACGAGGCCGGCAGCGGCCTGCCGTCCTTCACGGTCGAGGCGACGCTCATCGACTGCGCCAACCCGTGCGTGCTCGTGGACGCCAAGTCGCTGCCCCGGGAGGTCGGGGAATCAGACGCAAACTCGGAGGAGTACATGACGTACATAGAGGCCATCCGCCGGGCCGGGGCGGTCCGCATGGGGCTGGCGCCCACGTGGGAGACCGCGGGTGGGTCGAGGGGCACGCCCAAGATCATGGTCATCCACGCGGCGCGGGAGGCCGGCCAGACCGTCATGGTGCAGGCCTTCAGCATGGGAAAGCCGCACCCGACGCTGCAGATGACGGGGGCCGTGTGCATCGCCGCGGCCGTGTGCATCCCAGGGACCGTCCCTGCTGCTGCCGCCGCGGGAGGAGGAGGAGGAGGAGGAGGAGGGGGTTCCAAGCAGACCGTCAACCAAGGGATCCCGACGCCCGAGAGGACGCCGAGCCCGGCGAGCATGATCGACGACGACGGCGGGGACGCGCCCGCCAAGCAGGCGGCGAAGGTGAGGCGGATGGTTCACGTGGGCCACCCGACGGGCGTCGTCAGCGTCGACGCCGTGGTGGAGCTTGATGCCGAGGGCAAGGCGAGGGTGGACAGGGGGGTGGTGTCGAGGACGGCGAGGAGGATCTTTGAGGGGAATGTGCTGTACTATGTATAAATTCGGCCATATGGGGATGTTTTTTTTGCGAGTTGTATGTAGGTTACTTTTGTCTACTAGAGTAAATATTACGAGCGGCCGCATTGCTTGTCATTCATCCGTCGTCTTTGGCTATGTTGCAAGCTGCACGACATGACGTACCAACAACCCCTGAAACTGCTGTTATTCGCACCGCATGTTGTAATCGCCACGTGGATAGCGGCGAGACAAATCCGCCATGGCATAAATGTTACGCGGTACATTCGTCTTATTTCCCATTCCCCTCTTCTCCCACTATCCGCCAACTATTGGCATGCAGCTGCCCACCTCAGATCGTGGAAGATACCGAACAGACCCGTTTCCCCGTTCACTTGTTTGCGTCCTGAAATACCAAAGCGGAATCCTCGTCTTGGCAAGAAATACGGGGCTGCCGCGGCTGGTCAGACAGGGATAATCGCTTAGCCAGCACCCCTGCGCTCCTTGTGCTGTTCCCGCGGGAAGGATGGGAGAACCTCTTCCCCCCACGGGGGCTAAAACAAGCTCATCGCTGACCCACGCCTTCGGTCTTTCTCCAAAACCCCGCACGGAGAGACCCCATATCGCGCCTTTCGTGCTGGCCCCAAAGCAGGCATGCCATGGCGCTAGGGGAGAATGGCGAGTCGGAAACACATTACATTTCCCTGGCCGCTGGGCCGTTTGCCGCTGGGTAGCCAGCCGCACACGCAAGGGGAGCGGTCAGCCGAGTGCAACAAGGGGAAAAAAATGTCTTGTCCTTGGCTAGACGCAGTCTAAGTCGACCCCGCGGGGGAACGACGGGGGATCCTACCCCACGGGGCAGAGGAGGAGGGAAAAGATGGTTATCAAGATCCCGCCCGTATAAAGACGAGGGGGTCCCATCCCCCTTTGATCCAGCCAGTGTCACCTCCTGCCTCATCGGCCGGACGCGTCTCCAAGTACTTCCCCTTTCTCTCGCCGGGGGTCGTCTGCCGTTCATCTTACCCTTCTTCAACCCTGCCAGAAGCAAGAGTCCCTCTCGTCCCGGCCTCTCTCTCCCTCTCTCCCTGTCACGTCCCGCTTCCGTGGTCCTCAACCTACCGCAAAGATGGCGAAGACGACGGCACCCGTGCCCCGCGACGACAAGAGCGGGGACGAGAAGGCGACCTCCAGCGTCTGCGAGGAGGCCGGCGTGGACGCGGGCGCGCAGGGCCCGCCGCGGCACATACCCTCGATCGAGATCCAGGCGCGCTTCGACACGCTCCGGGACCTGTCCGAGGAGCAGATGGCGGCGCTCAACAAGCGCCTCGTGCGCAAGGTGGACTGGAAGATGATGCCTATGCTCACCATTATGTTCCTCATGAACTATTTGGATCGCATCAACGTTTCCAACGCCCGGCTCGCGGGCCTGCAGGAGGACTGCCACATGTCCGACACGGAGTGGAACGCGGGCATTTCTGCCTTTTACATCGGCTACCTGCTCGGCCAGCTGCCCGGAAACCTGCTGCTGTCAAAGGTCAACCCGAACTGGTTCCTGGCCACCGTGATGCTGCTGTGGAGTGCGGGTACTTTGTGCATGGCATCCATCACAACGTGAGTGTTTTCTTGCGCTCCCTTTTCTTGCGGCCATGAGAAGGGGGAAAAAAGGGGGTGCGAGGACAACACTAACCAAAGAATCGGCAGACCGTGGGCGTTTGCCTTGTGCCGCTGCTTTATCGGATTCGCCGAAGCGCCATTCTTCCCCGGGATCACGTTGATGTAAGACAGCCAGCGCCGGGCTCGTCCTCGCAGAGCTATTGCTAATCCAACAACCCGCCTCGTCCAGGACCTCGTCGTGGTACACCAAGGAGGAGAACCCGCTGCGCATGGCCATCTGGCACGCCGGCAACACCATCTCCAACATCCTGTCGGGCTTCCTTGCCGCCGGAATCCTGGAAAACATGGGCGGGGTGTAGGTTTCATCCTTTTTTTTCTTCTATGCTTTCTTGCGTCCAAACTCCAAGATCCGCCTCGGGACTAACAGCCCCGAAACAGTGCGGGCCTCAAGTCCTGGCAGTGGTTCTTCCTCATCGAGGGCATCGCGTCCGTCGCCGTCGCCCTGGCCGCCTACGTCGTCCTGCCGGCCTGGCCCGAGAACTCCAAGTTCCTGGACGAGCAGGAGCGCGAGATGGCGCTGTACCGGGTTCTCAACTCCAACGGCGGTGTCGAGGAGACGCACGGCGGCATCTGGGCCGGGCTCAAGTCGGCCGCCAAGGATCCCTTCACGTGGATCTTCTGCATGATGCACTTCGCCCTCGTCACGGCCCAGTCCTTCAAGGACTTTCTGCCCTCCATCATGAAGACCTTTGGGTTCGGCAAGCTCCAGACGTACCTGATCCAGGCCCCGCCCTACGCCATCGCCTACCTGGCCGCCTGCGGGCTCGCCTGGTCGTCGGGCAGGATGCAGGAGAGCTTCTGGCATGTGGTGGGGCCCATCGTCGCGTCGGCGGCCGGGTGCGCCATGCTGATCGCGACGCTCAGCGTGCCCGTGCGCTACGTCGGCCTCGTCCTCCTCATCTCGGGCACCTACTCGGGCCTCAACCTGCAGCTCTCGTGGGAGACGACCGTCGTGCCCGCGCCCCGCGCCAAGAAGGCCGCCCTGGTCGCCATCGCAAACTGCATCAGCCAGACCAGCCACTGGTTCACCCCTTACTTCTTCCCGCGCTCCCAGGAGCCCTACTACCGCATGGGCGGCGGCGTCATCCTGTTTGGCTGCCTCTGCGTCGTCATCTCGGCCATGCTGGCCCGCTGGAGGGCCGTGGTGCTCAACAAGCGCCTCGACGAGGCCGAGGGCTGGTCCGACAACTCTGGCAACGAGCGCGGATGGCGCTATGTCTACTAAAAAGAAGAGGCATGAGGACATGGAATAATGTTGATGAATTTTGCGTTTGGCTTTTCGATGCTGATGAACCTTGGTCTGAGCTTCAATTTTTCCATCTACAAAGTTGGCAGTTGCACTCGTGCTTGTCCATACCACAAACGACTTTAGCCAAACCCACCACGCCTATTGCTCCTGCTCTCTCTCTCTCTCTC
>NW_008804686.1:0-7889 GCF_000145635.1 Gaeumannomyces tritici R3-111a-1
GCCGCCGATGGGCTTTTGGCTCTCGGGCAGGGCCAGGCCCGGCGGGGCGAGGGTGGGGTCGAAGGTGCCGGCCGCGCCGGGAGCGACGGGCGCCGCGGGCGTGGCCGGGGCGGCGGGGGCGGTGGCAGGGGCGTTCGCGGGCTTCTTGGGCTTGCTGCCGCCAGCGGCAAGGGTCTTGCCACCGCCAGATGCTGGGGTCTGGCTACCACCGGCGCCGCCGCCAGCGGCAGCAAGGCTCGGGGCGACCCCCTTGATGAAACCGCTCTTGATGGCCTCGGTAGCCTCCCAGACCATGACGCCGGCGAACTCGGGGAAGGTTGCAGAGTACTCGATGATGGGCTTCATCTGCGCGGGGCTGACGGCGCCGCCGCCGACCTTCTCGATCGCGGGGGCGCCGACGAGGAGGTGGGTCTGCTGGCCCTCGGTCTTGGCCCACTTTGCCCACTGCTCGAAGTTGTAGGTGCTGCCGGCGTCTTTCTTGCCGCCTTGCCCCTTGAAAGCCACGAGGCCGCAGCCGGGGTTGTTGTAGAACTGGATCGCGACCAGGTCGAACTTGACGCCGCCCGAAAAGACCGGACCGAGAGTCGCGTCAGGGAAGGGGCACTGCGGGGCTGCGCCCAGGATGAGTTTTGCGCCATCAGCGAGCTTGCGAAGCTGCTGCGCGAACGGTAGGAGACCCTTGGTCTCATGCTCGAAATCAAAATCGAAGCCGTCCATAACGACGCTTCCGAAGGGACGCTGTGCCTCTGGGACCTTTCCGGCGGGGCCAAAGAGGTCGAAGACATTGGTGGCGGTCTTTTTGGCCTCCTCGGCGCTGCCCCAGCCATTACCTTTGTATTCGCCGCCGGCCAGGGAAAGCAGCATCGTCTTCTGTTTCCCCTGGCAGTACTTGATGTCCTTCTCGATTGAGGGGCACTTGATCATGCCACCGGACATTTTGGTACATCCGGCCTCGTTCGAGGCAAGGTTGAGCTTGAGAGGGTTGAAGTCAGTGAGGAAAGAAACAGCGATAACGCTGACAGCTGGATCATCGCAGAGCAATTTCAGATCTTGTGGCTGGCCACCACCGTTAGAATTCTGACCCCAGTAAACCATCAGGTTGTTCTTGGCCCCTGGGTTCCAGCCAGCCTGCACGCCCGAAATGAGCGCAGGCAGGGCTAACAAGCAGGACAATGCGGGAGAGGCCCGGCAAAGCATTGCTGGATCGGAAGGTGGTGTTTGGAGGAAGGGAGGGGTAGTCGGGAAGAGGTTAGTCGATGGACCAAAGAGTAGAAGAAGAAGAGGCAAGGCTACGGAAGCCAAGAGAAAGGGCGGTTGCTGAGAAGAGGTGGAGGGTTGAGTTATGGTCGAAGGCGAGGCTAATGATGAGAGATGGATCAAGGGTTTGGAGTTGGTCTTCCAAGGAGTGTGATATATACCAGCTGAGAGAGATACGGCTGGTCCAGGAAAAAAACAGCTCAGGGTCCATTGCCAGGGTGGACGGCAGACAAACACGTAGAATCGGCGATAGTGAACAACGCCGCGCTCGTGGCCGCACGGCAACAAACCCCAGCCCCAAGATGTCTTGACATGGAGAGTAATCGGGCCTGCAAATGTCAGCCATTCGCTAGTGCGCAAATGGCTTGGTACAATAGGTATCCAATTGACATAGCACAAGCGCAGGCGGGCCCTGCGAGAGTAAGCGGTGGGCAAGCCGCAGCACCCATCCACCCGCCAGAGCGCCATGGGCTGTGAGATAAGCCTCGACATGCCCCTTTCGGCTCTGGATTGGCGCCAATACCGCAGCACAACAGTTCCGATCAGGCCAAGAGAGAGTAAGCAGGCGAGCGCGAGATAGGCTCGCCGTCAGGGCACAAGCGCTGTGGCGCACGGCATGGAGTCATGATTGATGATTCGAGGCACTCGAATCGCTAGCCCCTGAGCCGGTGGGTGGCACCAAGGGCGCAGAACGTTGGATGGATCTCAATCATGGCCGAGTCGTTGCCGTAATTCGAACACGCATCGAATTTGACAGGATACCGTGCCGCTCCATGTCGATTAGTTGCGCTTGTTGGGCAGTCAAGCATTTGGCAGCCGATTGGGTTCTGCAATGGACGCAAATCCAATGCTGTGCCACTGGCAACCTAGCCCGGGCGTTCAAGGCCAAGTGGGAAGGCGGAGGCGGGGTGAGCCTATCAAGCGCTAAACCCAATTTGGGATTGGCGCATTGAATCTGAGTCTCGTAACAGGCCCACAGCCCAATTGCATCATTGCGCACGCGCGAGCTCCCCACCAAGGCATCAACGCACGCGACGGAACAGCATCGAGAGTCGCCTCCGAGCTTCAAAGTCTGCTGCCGCCTCGACAACTCTACGACAAGCCCTACCGACGCAACTGGGCCACTCCACCATCAACTTTCGCCGCTCGGCCCTGTAGGATCCAAGAAGGGCCTCTTGACCCCCAAATTGCCCCCTCGAGGGGTTCGCGCCCCGTCCGAAATCCCGCAACCTCGATCCCCACGCCCAAGATGACCAGCAGCCGTCCGCGACGCACCCGAAGATGATCACAAGGAATTTGAGGAGCACGGCGCTGCTCTCCAGCTGTCCGAGAGCTGTTCCCAAATTCGTTCATAGGTCGCCGCGATGGATTCCGCAGAGGCCAGGCGGCTCAGTCCGCGCCCTGATGACATCCATGCCCCGGCCGAAGGCGCCGACCTCGCCCTCCGTCAGGGATGCCGCCCGCCCGGCCTCCATCTCCAAGACCGCGATCCCAACCGCGGCAACTAGCGCCTCGACAGCCTCCAAAGATCCTCTAGCCACTCCCGACAAGACGAACCAGGAGCAACGCAAGGCCGACTGGGCCATCATCAAGGAGATGTCACATTACCTGTGGCCCAAGGACAGCTTGGGCACCAAGCTGCGTGTTGGGCTGGCTGTGTCACTTCTCATCAGCGCAAAGGTGCTCAACGTCCAGGTGCCTTTCTACTTCAAGAGCATTGTCGACGCCATGAACATCGACCCGTCTCTTATGGCTGGCGCTGGCGGTACCGCGGCCACGGTGGCCGGCACCATGATTCTGGCCTACGGCGCCACCCGTGTGGGCGCAACTATTTTCCAGGAGCTCCGCAATGCTGTCTTTGCCTCGGTTGCCCAGAAGGCCATCCGCCGCGTAGCCACAAACGTTTTTGACCACCTGCTCCGCCTCGATCTGTCTTTCCACCTGTCCAAGCAGACGGGCGGCCTGACCCGCGCCATCGACCGCGGTACCAAGGGCATCAGCTTCCTGCTCACCAGCATGGTTTTCCATGTCATCCCCACCGCCCTCGAAATAAGCATGGTCTGTGGCATCCTGACCTGGCAGTACGGTGCCAAGTTTGCTGCCATAACCGCTGTCACCATGTCCGCCTATACCGCTTTCACCATCTGGACCACGGCATGGCGGACCAAGTTCCGCCGCCAGGCCAACGCCGCCGACAGCCGTGCCTCGACCGTCGCCGTCGACTCGCTCATCAACTTCGAGGCCGTCAAGTATTTCAACAACGAAAAGTACGAGGTTGGCCGCTATAATGACGCTCTCAGGCAGTACGAGAAGAGTTCCATCAAGGTCGCTACCTCGCTCGCTTTTCTCAACAGCGGCCAGAATGTGATATTCTCAACCGCACTTACCGCCATGATGTATCTAGGTGCGAACGGCATTGCTCAGGGCAGTCTGACCGTTGGCGACCTCGTCATGATCAACCAGCTCGTCTTCCAGCTGTCGGTGCCGCTCAATTTCCTCGGCTCCGTCTATCGCGAGCTGCGACAGTCCCTTCTGGACATGGAAACGCTCTTTAACCTGCAAAAAGTCAGCGTCTCCATCGCCGAACAGCCCGGCGCCAAACCTCTGGCCCTGACCAAGGGCGGCGAGATCCGGTTCGAGAAGGTGTCGTTTGGCTACCACCCAGACCGGCCTATCCTGCGCGACCTGAGCCTCACCATCCCTGCGGGCAAGAAGGTTGCCGTCGTTGGGCCCAGCGGATGTGGCAAGTCGACGCTTCTCCGCCTGCTATTCCGCTCTTACGATGCCCAGTCGGGCCGCATCCTGATAGACGACCAGGACGTGCGCTCCGTCACGCTCGATTCGCTGCGCCGCAGCATAGGAGTCGTGCCGCAGGATACCCCTCTATTCAACGACACTGTCGAGCACAACATCCGCTACGGCGACTTGTCGGCGCCCCGCGAGCGCGTCATTGCGGCGGCGCAGCGGGCCCGTATACACGACATCGTCGAGTCGTGGCCCGAAGGATACGCAACCAAGGTCGGCGAGCGCGGCCTGATGATCTCGGGAGGCGAGAAGCAGCGCCTGGCCGTGTCGCGGCTCCTTCTCAAGGACCCGCCGCTTCTCTTTTTCGACGAGGCGACGAGCGCGCTCGACACGCACACGGAGCAGGCGCTGATGCAGAACATCAACTCGATCCTGCGCGAGAAGGCGCGCACGAGCGTCTTTGTGGCGCACCGCCTGCGCACCATCTACGACTCGGACCTCATCATCGTCCTGCGCCAGGGCAGCGTCGCCGAGATGGGCACGCACAAGGAGCTCATCGACCGCGGCGGCCTCTACTCGGAGCTCTGGAGTGGTGAGTACAGTTACTTTAGCGTTTTCTATCTATCAACGCCCTTCCCTCCATTAGTCTGAGACCATGTGCGTTGCTGACCCCGCATTTTTACACTGCAGCCCAGGAGACGTTGTTCAATGCCGACGGGTCGGAGAAGGTCGACAATGTCGAGACTAGCGAGACTAGCGGGAGATGAATATCCTCCAGGCCGTAAACTCAAATCCTTCTCTTGTCGTTACCCCAACCCCTACTACAAATTTGCTCTACCTGAAATTCAGTCGGCTATATCCTCTACGTTTAGATATGTCTATATACCATTGCACGTGGAATTTCGAGCTGCGGCGGAGTTTCGCGGCCAATTTTAAGACTAGCGGCCTTGTTTTGGATATCAAGCGTTGGAAGTATCGACGGACCTCATTTTGACTGTCTCCACCACTCCTCGAACCACCCTCATCTTCAATAGAAATACCAATTCGACCAGAAGCAGATGACGAACATCTAGTTCCTTTTCTGTTTCCGATTTCTTATTTTCGAAGCCCAGCAGCTCCCATCCATCACACGCGGCCTCGCAGGTATCGGCCCTCGTCAAAGCCCTCATCCTCAGTGCCCTGGCGCCATAGCCAGATCTCGCCCAGCGCGCGCGGGTACTTGCGGGGCGGAACCAGTGAGAGCGGGTTCGTCCAGGCGGCGACCGCGGGGCCGCCGTCGGGCACGCCGAGCACGGCGCTGGGGTCGACGCCGATGGCCGCCATCCTGGCCGCGGCGGGCGAGTCGGCCCCCTCGGACTCGGCGCGCGCCAGGGCTGCCAGGCCCGCAAACTTTGACGCACGCGCGCAGTCGCCGTGCGCCTGGCACACCTGCGCGGCCACGTAGCAGGCGTGCGCCTCGAGCCCCATGACGGCGCCGCGGTACTCGACGTGGACCAGGCTCCACAGCGCCCGGCAGTCGAGCAGCACGGCGTTGGGGTCCAACGCGACGCGGCCGGCGTCCGAGATGTCCCCCATCAGCCGGTCGATGCAGAGGCGTCGGGCGTCCGACAGTGATATCTCGGCGGGCGGCTGCATGCAGGTCGGGCAGTCGCACCAGAAGCCAAAGTGCGCGTGCAGGTAGGCGCGCCGGCTCTTGTGCGCCGCGCTGTGGTACTGCAGCGTGAGCTCCTCGCCGCGCCTGACGTTGCGGACGACGTGAACGGTCTGCCGGCGTAGCGTATCGTTCCAGGCGGTGAAGCAGTTGGGCAGGCAGCTGTGGTTGAGGCGGCACACGGTGGGGAAAACGGCGCCCCCGTCGCCGTGCGGGATCGAGTTGGTATCAAAGGTCCCAGCGAGCGGGTACGGGCCGCCGAGATTTTTGTTGTGGAGGGAGAGGAACTCGCGCTGGCGGCGGGACGACATCTGCCTCAGCTTGACGGCGATCAGGTCGTTCAGCGCGGCTGGGTCGGGGTGGCAGTCGGAAACGAGGAGGGGCTCCTCGCAGATGATCCTTACGCCTTTTCGAATTCCGGCGACGGCAACCACGCCCATGCCCCGGCCGGGGATCTCGCAAACCTCGATGGGGGACGCGAGGGTGCTCCCATGGTTCTGTGCAATTTTCGATGTGGATTTGAGACGATCCATTGTATCAACGACAGGGCGGTTGGATGGCTGTCACTGTTGGATTGGGGGAGAGGAAATCGAGTCAAAGTTGCTGGTGTTTTGGAAAAAAGTCGGGTGGCGGCAGATGCAAACAAGCGTGACGACCAGCTGATGATAGCAGCTGCCTGTTTTAAAGCGCACCTTCCCTTCAAATTCCGTTGACACCCCAGGAATAGGAATCGGGATGTGGAAAGAGAAGGACAGGAATAACGACAGAATAACAACAGGAATAACACAAGAACAGTAAAGGTTATGGCAAAACAATCCTAATCTTTGGACTTGTAAAGCTGCCATTCTTTTGCGGTGGGGGTGCCTATCTAGTTCCAAGTTCCATTGGGAGACATCGTGTGTAGCATGAACGGTTTGGGATATAAGTGGAGGGAAAATACGGACGCAGATTTCCAACGCTTAACTCAAAGGCCCCGTGGGGGGAACCGAGAGGAATTTTTGATGCTGCCAGCCCAAAAAAATACAAACGCCACCGTGTGCTTCAAGACCCATCCGAAATACGAACATAAAACACGGGAGAAAACATGAAGAGAGAAGCAAGCGGCAGCAAGGCAAGCAGAAGGAAAAAGAAACAGAATTGGTATAAAAAGAACAATGAGAATAATAAGAACTCCGTATGCGTATGCTCCAAATCGCTGTGTAAATGCTTGGTCCAACGTTTTAGCAAACCGGAACGCCTAACCTCTAACCCGGGTCTGGATCAGAAACAGACCATGTGATGATGGTATGTTAATACATGCCCTGCTTCAAAGGCCTGAAAGGGATACAAATGTGCTGTAGGGGAAGGATGTGAAGTTTGTGATTGTAAATGTTGTGTCGCTTCAGTCAGCAGTCTTTTAAGGGAGGGTGTGCTGGGGGTAGCTCTGGTCCGGCTTGACGGTCTGCATGCCGGCGAGCTGGGCGTCGGTGTAGGCAGGCCACACGATGAGCTTCTGCGCCTTGTCGATGACGGAAAGGGTGGTGAATCCGTGGCCGGGCCCGAACTGCCCGCTCCAGCCGGAGCTGACCGTGTACTTGCCGCACTGCTTGGGCGACGACTCGAGGACGCGCGCCTTGGACCCGCCCGCCTGGACGAAGCTGCAGGGCGTCGGAGGGGTGCCGTCGTTGCGGTCAACGCCGAAGGAGACCTGGCAGGACGAGTCGGAGCCGTCGCAGACGCGCTTAAACTGGAGGATCGTCCACTGACCGGGGCCGCCCGCGCCGCCCGCACCGGGAGCAGTCTCGCCGCCGGAAACGCCGGGGGATGGCGCCCCAGCGCCGCCAGGCCCTCCCGGTCCGCCTGGGCCACCAGCGCCACCAGCGCCACCCGGTCCCATGGCGCCAGATCCGCCGGATCCGCCAGCACCGCCGGGACCTCCAGGACCACCAGCGCCCCCGGGGCCGCCAGCGGAGCCAGGGCCGAGTTCTTCTGGCGCACCAGACCCGCCAGCGCCACCGGGGCCGCCTGGGCCACCTGGACCACCTGGACCACCGGGAGACCCAGCAGAAGGAGACCCATTAGGCGAGTCGGAACCTCCAGGACCTCCCGGGCCACCAGGACCTCCGGCACCTCCAGGCGAACCGGGAGAGGGGGCCGCATCTACACTGCCTGGCCCTCCCGGACCGCCTGGACCGCCTGGACCCCCTGGACCACCGGGACCACCAGGCGAGCCAGGAGCCGGGCCGCGTCTGCTCCA
>NW_008804687.1:0-4773 GCF_000145635.1 Gaeumannomyces tritici R3-111a-1
AAAAGGGGGCGCTGGCAGCCAGCCGGGCACGGACCCCCCGGGAACATGCCGGCGAGCTACCGGTATCGCGGCCAAAGCATAATAACGAAGCTAAAAAATAAGGTAAAGCTTAAATTGCACGAAAGCGTTTGGAACGCAAAGGATTTAAAAAACCGACCCCCGGGTGCCCGAAGGGGCACAAAAAAAAAAAAGGTTAAAAAAAAACAATTTTTGTTAGCGATAGCACTTTTGGTAAAAGATTTATAAAAGCTTAACAAAAAAAATACCGTATCCGGCCCGTAACCCGGTAATTACCCGCCTTTGCACCAATTAACCCTTAATATATTATTCCTTTTTTTATACCTTTTTTATTTAAAAAGCAAGCTTGGGTAATTACCGAAAAGGATCGAGCAAATTTAAAAAGGGCATTTGCAACCTTGCACCGCTTATAATAACGCCCGACGTTACGTCGAGCACGTTAAAAGGGGCCGCTAAATTACCGAAACAAAATACCAAGGAAACCCCGCAAATTTTCGACGACCTTAAAAACTTTTCCGTAAAAAAATTGCAAAAAATAAACGACGCGCTAAAAGCCCAAAGCAAACGCGCCCGTTTAATTTAAAAAATCTAAAATAAAAAGTCGAAGCATGCGCATAAAAGCTTAAACAAAAATAAAAAAAATACTTTTAAACGACAAAAAGGTTTTACGTAAAGCAAAGTTACTTTTAAGCCTTTTATATTTAAAAAATTAGCAATTTAGCAAAATATTGCCCATTATATTAATAATTACGAATTTATTTTCGAAAGCAAAAAGGAACGCTACGGTAAAAACCGTATAAAGGTTTAAATAATTTCCAGCACTTTTAACTATCGTTAACGGGCATAATAAATAAAATACAAACAAATGCATTACTTAAATACCGGGGTATCGTTTATTTAAACCGATTTTTTGCGGTAATTTTAAATAAAATCGAAGGACCCCGATTTGCGGATATGGCTGGTAATTAAAAAGCTTGCGGGGGATACCGTTATTAAGCAAAAGGATTACGAATTGTTCGAAACGTTCCGAATTCGTTGGGATTTGGTAAAGGATAACTTTTCCGAATTAGCACCCAAATGGATAAGGATAACATTGCTTTTTAACCGGTTCCGCCCCGAAATCCAAAAACGGGTAATATTTAAAAACCTTTTTTATATTATGGAAAAATTGTAAATTAAAGCTTTTAAAGCAAAAATAATATTGGAACCGTATAAAAGGACCCCGGGGGATACAAATGTCCTAGCTTTTAAAAAGCCGGTTATTTGCTTTAAATGCGGGCAATTAAACCATATCGTTGCAGCATGCAAAATACGGACGGATAACCCGAAAATCCCGTTGGCTTTAACGACCATACAAAAGGCGAAGGGGAAAAGGCCCGAAATACGGTGTTACGGGTATAAAAAGCTAGGCTATATCCGGCCGGCGTGCTTTAAAAAAAGCAAAATATCGCCACCCAATTCAATACCGCTATTTGGCCGTTTAGGCACTAAGGCCTAAAGGTACGCCCCGGCGGTTAAAACGCGCTAAAAAACCGAAATATATTTACGGATTAACGGTCGCCGGGTAAAATTAAAAGCGTTGGTTAATAATGGGAACGACGTTAATTTATTGCATAACCGTTTTTTGGTAAAAGCAAAAAAAATACCGGTGCTAAACGGGGGCTATTTGGCGTGGCTCGATATTAAAAAACGCATGCTTACGCTAAAGGTAAAAAAATACAAAATTTGGGTAATAAATAGCTAAGGAATAACCTAAAAGTTAATGGTATTTTACGTAATAATGCCCCGGGCCGGGTATAACATTACGTTAGGCATGCTTTGGCTTTAGCAAAAGGATATTAAAATCCGGTTTGGGGATATAAAGTAAAAGTTCCCGGTAATTACCAAAAAGGTTAAAATGATTTCGTTAGAAATAGCCAAAAAGTTAATCCAATTGGGATAAACGATAACCGTACTAACGGTTGCACGCCCGGAAACCCCGAAAAACCCCGGGAAAAGGCTAAAAGCTTTCCCGAAATGGGTTAAAAAAATAATTGCAAAATATGCGCAGCTTTATAAATCGAACCCTTTGCTAAAATATACAAGCTAAAATTACGCGATCGAATTGGAAAAAAAAACGATACCGCTTTACGGAAGCATTTATCCTTTATCCGAAAAGGAATTAAAAATTTTCCGGGGGTATTTCGATAAGGTTATAGCAAAAGGTTGGATTCGGCATTTAACTAGCCCCGTTAGCGCCGGAATTTTGTTTATTTTAAAAAAGGACGGGAAGTTTCGTTTTTGTATTAATTATTGGGGTTTTAATAAAGTTATTAAAAAAAACCGGTTAGCATTTTCGTTAATTTATAAAATATTCGACCAAGTATTTAAAAATTAGTACTTTACCAAATTGGATTTAAAAAACGTTTATTACAAAATACGGATCCGATAAAGAAACGAATGGAAAATTGCTTTTTGCTATAAATATGGACATTACAAATATTTGGTAATGCCTTTCGGTTTGGCCAAAGCTTTAATAACGTTTTAAAGCTTTATTAATATAGCGTTTGGAAAATTAATTAATAACAATTGCATCGTATATTTAAACGATATTTTTATTTTTTCGAAAATACAAAAAAAGTACCGCGAAGCAATAAAAACGGTGCTAAAGCGATTCGAACGGTTTAAGCTTTACGTTAGCCCGGTTAAATGCAAATTCGAAACGAATAATATCGATTTTTTAAAATTTAGGATAACTAAATTTAAAATCGAAATCCTGCCAAATAAAGTTATTGCGATTTTAAAGTAAAGGATACCGAAAAGCGTTAAAAACATTTAAATGTTTTTAAGCTTTACGGGGTATTATTGGAAATTCGTAAAAGGTTACGCGAAAATTACTGTGCTTTTAACGGACCTTTTTAGCAAAAATACCGTATTTTACTTAAAAAATATTGCGAAAAAGGCTTTTTGCAAATTAAAATTGCTATTTACGAAAATTTCGGTATTGGTATATTTTAACCTTTCGAAACCGTTGTACGTGCGGACTAACGTTTTGGCTTTTGCGATAAGGGCGGTATTGTTGCAATTGCAAAACGGCCGGTAGCACCCGGTAACTTACATATCGAAAAAACTGCAATAAAAAAAGCTACGCTATGCAATCCTTAATTTAAAATTGCTAGCAATCGTAAAAGCTTTCGAAAAATAGCGGCATTACCTAGCTTATTTACAAAAAATTGTTAAAGTAATTACCGACCATTTAAACCATACCCATATTTTAACAAAGGAAAAGGTAATAAAGCGCTAAGCAAAATGGTTTAAAAATTTAATAAAGTACGATTTTACGATTAAATAAAAGCCAAAATACCGGAACCCCGCAAATGGTTTATTAAAACGTCCCCAAAATATACCAATAAATAAAAAAGCCGATATGGCAAAAAAAAAATTCCGAAACGATTTGCTAGCTAAATTCCGAAAAGCAGCTTACGTAAAAACAATTACCATTAAAAAAAATATTAAAACGATATTAAAGCGCATTTTCGAAGCACAAACAAAGGACGATTTCGTTTAAAGCGGTATTTAAAAAAACAAACCTAACGTTTGGAAAATTAGCAACGGCTTGCTTAAGCATAAAAAAAAAGTTTGGGTTCCGAATTTAATACCGTTTAAACGGATAATACTTTAAAAACAATACAATAGCCCAACGGGGGGTTACAAAAGCATGGCCAAAATTTTAAAAAAGCTTAAACGGCAATTTAAATGGCCGGGTATAGCTAAAAACGTACGCAAATACGTACGGACGTATTAAATATGCCAGCAAACAAAACCGAAAATATAAGCACTTTACGGGTTGCTAGCACTTTTGCCCGTGCCAAACCGCCCGGGACAAAAGCTATTAATAAATTTTATCGGAAAGCTTTTAACGTTGGTAAATGGAACCGGCAAAAAGCGCAACGCAATATTGGTAATAATCGACCGGTTTACCAAATATAGCTTTTTTATCCCAACGTTTACGAAATTAACTAGTAAAAAATTAAAAAACTTTTTATTTGCACACGTTTGGGGGTTGTTAGGAACGCCCGAAAAAATTGTATCAAACCGGGACAAACTATTTACAAACGGGTTTTGGACAACCTTTGCCGGACATTTAAAGGTTGCAAAAAAGCTATCGATAACATACCACCTTTAAACCGACGGGCAAACGAAACGAACGAACCAAGCAATAAAGCATTACTTCCGGTGCTTTTGCTGCGAAAAGCAAAACGATTGGGCGTTATTGTTGCATTTAGCAGCGTAAGTGCATAATACGAGCGTGCATTTAGGGTTGCAAAAAACCCCGGCGTTTTTATTAATAAGGTTTTACTTACGAAAGCTTTATAACCTTTGGGTAATTAAAAAAAAACCTTTGGTAACGGTTAAAATTAAAGCGGGGGCTTTGGAAAAAATTAAAAAGCAAGCCAAAAGATTGTTAAAAAAAGCAAATAATACGTACAAAAAGTATTATAATAAAAGCAAAACCCCGGTACTTTTCGGGGTAAGCGATTGGGTATTGCTAAATACGGCGAACATTAAAATAAAAAGGCCGTTAAAAAAGCTATTAAACAAATGGTTAAAACCTTTTTAAATCCTAAAAATGGTTGGGTTAACCGGTTTAACGTTCCGGTTAAAGCTTTCGGTAAATTACCGGATATATAACGTATTCCCGGCAAATTTATTACGGGCGTTTAAAAAAAAGCCCGGCGAAAAACCAAAAAATAAAAACCAAAAATACAAAAAAAA
>NW_008804687.1:4915-7711 GCF_000145635.1 Gaeumannomyces tritici R3-111a-1
ACCAAAAATCAAAAAAAAAAAAAATCGCTTTAAAATAAAGGCTTTGCTAAAATACAAAGGGCTTTTGCAAAAACGAAAATATTTGGTTAAATAAATAAATTACGACGAATCGGAAAATTTATAAATTTTAAAAAAGGATATTACGAAAAAAATTGTTTAAACGTATAAAGCAAATTTATTGGAAGCGAGCTTATAAAATAAAGAAAATACCGGACCTTAACGGGTAAATACCCGGAAAAAACGGGGGTATTACAAAAAAGGAATAACAAAAGCTAAAAAAATGGCCCAAAAAAATGTTTTAACGTGCCGAACCGGCTAACCACCGGGGAAAAACGTAAAAAAACCCGTAAGCGGTTTGTAATAACCGTAAAATATCGTACTTTATAAACAAAAAATTAAATAAGGACGGTATAATACGGGAAACGCTTTAAATTAATGGTGCAATACATTTAAATTCCAAAGGATATACAAAGTGTAGCACATTTCGAAAAGCCCGTAAAAAGCATGCTTAACGCAATACGCTAAAGCAATTACCGCATTTTAAACGTACGTCGTGGTAAAAAATACCATTGCTTGCTCGGAAAAAAGGTAAAAAAATTTCCGAATAATACGGCGGACGGGCCTAAGCGTTCGGGTAGCGGCAAATGCATATCGGCGGTATTTAAACCCATTAGGGGGCGAAAAAAAAGCATTTTAAAATTATTTATTAAAGTATTAAAACCCAATTAGTAATTAAAAATATTAGAATTTTGCAATATTGCAAAGGCAATATAACGAAAAGAAATTATAATTTTAATTGTAATAAATTAACGAAAAAGATTTAAAATTAATTACTTTTTAAAAAAGGGATATTAATAATTAATTAAAAAAACATGTAAAAAAAATCGATTAAATGCCGTATCCAAAAAAACCAAAATTTCCGGAAACCACGTCCTTTTTGCTAGCGCCATAATCGTTGCCGCCAAAATCGTTAGCGCTAAAGGCGGTACCTCCCGGCGCCAATACGGACGCCGTACCTTTACGGGAAGCCGCGCGGCTGTAAGCTTAGGTATTTAAATGCGCCGCAATCGTAACAAAGCTAACGGCAATGCTACCAAAAAAAATAACCATACTTTTTTCGAAACGTTTAAAAAACGCTTTTACTTTATTAAAAAAGTTACCGATATTAATTAAAGCTTAAGCTTGCCTTTTCGTTTAAACGGCGATAGCGTAAAATTGTTGGAAAATGTTTTAAATAATTTTTAATATTGCAACGCTAGCAATTTTGCGCTGGATGCGCTTTTAAATAACGGTTTAACGTTTATAGCGCGCAAATTGCTTGGCCGATATGGTATAAAAGGATTTAGCTTTTTAAATAACCTTGCGAGCGCGAAATTAAGCTTTGGTAAGCTTTTTAAAAAGCTTCGGTATTGCTTTGGGCAATCGCTTGTAAACGGTATTTAAAATTTTGTAAAGGTTTTGGGCCATTTCCCAAAACCATTCGAAAAGCTTAACGCAAGCTTTATTGCTAACTACGTTTTTGCAATAAATATATTTAAAGGACCCCGTACAATTATCGAAGCATATCGGCATACGGGGGTTAACGGCATAATTTTAATATGCTTAACAACCAAAACAACGGCTATAAAATACCGTACGCTCCGTATAATTGTTTTTAAAAAGGGGCAAATAAATAAAATTCCAATTATCGCTTTATTGGAAATCGATAACTTCCCGCAACAAAAGCGCGTTACGGATATTTATATAAAGCGAAAAAAAGGCAATATCCGTTTTGGGGGCAAATTTATTGGAATTGAAAGCGTTGCGGCGGCGTTCGTTGCGCGCTTTACGCTTTTTTTCGGCGAAAATCTTTTTGCCGCGGCGGTTAAAGCCCGCCGGGGGGTTACCGGCAAAACGTTTGCAAAAATTTTAAAAAGTTACAAGCGCAAAAGGGCCCGATAAACCCGCAATATTTAAAAAGCTTACCGAAAGGTTACCGGTAAAGCGATCGTTAAAAATTTAAAGGATTAAAAGCTTCGGCGAAACCGAATCCAAATTTAACTAAACCACGATAGTTAAAAAAATATTAAAAGGTTGCTAAAAAGGGCTAACGGGCCGGTTAAAACCGAAAAACCCGAAACGGATACCCAAAAAAACACCACTTTCTTTACGTAATTGGGTACGAAAAATAACATTTATAGCTACCGGTTAAATCCAAATATCCAAAAAGAACGGCCAAACACCGATTATTTACGGTTACGATCGTTAAAATTATTGGAATGGTTATTAAATGCACAAAAAGGAAAAAAAAGGGTTCGTAACTTTAAACGGGAAAAAAAGCTTTTTATATACCGGTACGGACCCACTTTTCCAAATGCTACAAAATTTTATAACCGGTTTCCTTAAGCATTGCTGGGCATTGGGGCGGTTTAGCGAAATATTATAAATTACCGGTTACTTACGGGGTTGCACGCGCGGTACAAACGGCTTAGGACAAGCCGTATCGGGAAAGGGCAATATATTAAAAGCGCGGGCAAAACCGCCCGGCAAAAAGCGGAAAGCGTTAAATGCACGGGCAAAACCGCCCGGCAAAAAGGAAAAAAGGGGCGCTAGCAGCTAGCCGGGCACGGACCCCCCGGGAATATGCCGGCAAGCTACCGGTATTGCGGCCAAAGCATAATAGCGAAATTAAAAAATAAAGTAAAGCTTAAATTGTACGAAAGCGCTTGGAACGCGAAGGATTTAAAAGACCGACCCCGGGTGCCCAAAAGGGCACGAAGGAAGGGGAGGTTAGAAAAGGAACAATTTTTGTTGGCG
>NW_008804688.1:0-2467 GCF_000145635.1 Gaeumannomyces tritici R3-111a-1
TTTTGATTTGGTGCCCTTTTATTCTTCTGCTCCTATACTCTCCAGTTGTAATCGCCTCTCCTTACGGCCCATGGGCTCCTCGTCCCGACTACAGACATTCATCAGACCACCCGAGCCCCTCTTTGGATGCCAAGGAGAGAGTCTATCCGGGAGTCGCGTCGATGTTGATGACCACAGCGAGCATGTGCATCGAGTTCAAGATATCCTTGCTGCGTTTGGGAGTTTATGATGAAATATTCTGTGATTGCTTTTTTTTTCCTTGGTCATTTGAAGCCATCTCTGGCCGCTCAAGCGCTTGCCCTTAGTCTATCTCCATGTAACGAATAAACCTAGAGGCTGATGATCCGTATCTTTCTTCATGAGTGACGCTACTATCTGTTTCCCTTCACCTCTCCCCGCCTTACCAAACATCGCACGGGTCGACCTCGTGCTTCTCGCCGTCGTCGCGGACGTGCTCGCGCTTCACGTCGCGCCGGCAGGGCTTGCGCATGTCGTAGGCGTCCTCGGAGTGCAGCGTGGGGTCGGACGAGTGGTCGCCGTAGTAGTCCTTGACGACGCGGAAGACGGAGTAGCCCATGCTCTTGTAGAAGGCGATGGCCTTGTGGTTGGTCTTGCGCACGAAGAGGTCGACGAACCAGGCGTCGCCCGAGTCGGCCGCCGCCTCGAGCTGCTCCGACAGCATGCGCCCGATGCCGAGCCGCCGCGCCTCGGGCGCCACCGTCACGGCCGTGATGTGCGCGTGCCAGGGGAGGTAGTGCTCCGAGAACTTGTACACGTCGGGCGAGGACTCGAGCTTGCCCATGACTTGTTGATGGGTTTCAGTCAGCACGGGTTGACATGTCATGGACAGGCAGCATGGCACCTCGGTCAAAAATCTACGCACTGTAGCCTATAATGTTACCGTGCTGGTCCTCGGCCACCTGGAAGAGCGAGGGCCATTTCGCGTGGTACTGCAGGTAGAAGGAAAGCTCATAGGTCTCGGTGAAGGGATCCAGGTTGCATTTGGAAAGCTTGGAGAGGTCGCTGGGCCTGAACTGCCGGAAGTTTGCCATCCTTTTTTCATGTATAGGTGTTGATGGCCGGCTAAATTAGGGAGGTGACTTTCCCAGAACCTTGACCAACGCAGCGTGGGGGCTTGACTGGATCCCACCGAGCCTCATCCAGCTCAGCCGGAGTGAATGGGTTTTGTGTCGACTGACGTAAGGCGGGCGAGCTTGACAAACGAGATGATAGCTATGTTATTTTATTTGGGTTCCGGGAACTGGAACTCGGAATGCGCGGCGCGCTGTTGTCAAACCCGCCCACAAGCTTTGCTTTTTTTGGGCCTGGAATCCGGCATCAAGCCTGCGATTGTGTGTGGCTTGCAGAAAGTGGCGGGCGGGGTGAAGTATTTGGGACGATTGAGGCCTTGACCTCCGACTGCAGCACCTACAGTCAGGTACCAAGGTTGGTGGGTCTGTGTACTGAAACGGCAGCCGCGGCTCGCTCACCGCGCATTCTGCTCAGCCCAGTGGCTGCGAGGTATCGCGGGGTCGCACTGCCTTCCAACGACCAGAGTCGAGTCGCTGGTCGCCGCATACGGTGAGGAGCAGAAAAAAAAAAAAATCCGCCGACGCACCTATGGTCCTTTCTCGGCACTTTTTTCTATTGCCTGGGCTGGGGGCGAAACAGGGGTCCAGCTCACTGTGCGCTTGGCCCAGACGCGTCCCGAACCAAAATTACGTGCAGGTCGACGGATCATTACTCTAGCCCCTCCATGTCAAATTTCTCCATCATCAAAGGCGGATTAAACCCAAAGACAGCGGACGCCCATTTCGGTTCGTCCAGTGGACCGACTTTTGTTCACTATTCTTTCCCTGTTGGGCTCCCCCTTTTCTTCAACACGACCGCCATTGTCCTCCCACAGAAAACAGCTGCGGGTTCCCGCTCATCTTTTCGTTCTTCCCTTCCATTGTTCGCTCACCTTCCCCTTTGATTCTCTAGCCATATTTTTTTCTCAGTAGGGGCCTGTCGCGTCCCCCCGCCCGCGACCCGAACGAGGGAAGGCGGCACACACGGTCAGGATCCTCATGGCGATATAGCCCCGGCATTTTCCGCTATTGCCTCGACAATCCGTGAAACACGGCCACTTCCACGACAACGCACTTTTCGGCCCTCCCATACAATCTCTACTATCACCTGCCTTTGGCCTATCCCTGTCTTGGACGACGAAAACAACAACCGGCCAACGCTGCTTGCCTGGCCGACCAGCTCTGCCAAAAAAAAACAAAGCCTCTCGACCGCTCGGTCCGTCCCAGACTGCTCGGACCTCAGCGACCGCTCTTTGCCAGCCTTGCCGCTTCCGACCATTGAGCTGCGCCATACCCCCGAGCGAGCGATACCGACCGACCTTTGACTTCGAGATCGAGAATCACCCCACAATTCCGGGCGGTCTGCAGCAGGGCAGGACAGAGCAGGAGCCAAGTAT
>NW_008804688.1:2681-7709 GCF_000145635.1 Gaeumannomyces tritici R3-111a-1
AAGACGGGAACAGAAGAAGAAGAAAGTCCAGACCGGAAGACGCATCAGCCATGACAGCACCACCACACACTCCGAGCCATTCTCGGAACGTATCAGCGGTGGACTCGTATGGCTACTCGCCCGCGGCGGAGCGCCGCCAGTCCCGCGGCTCACTGAATAACGAACCGCTGACGCCGTTGAGGCACAGCTTCAACAACCCCGACAGCACCATGGATATAAGTGCCTTTGCGAGCGGCGGTGGCGGCCTTGGCGAAGGCGGCGGCGGGATCGGGAACCTGGCTGACGAGCTGGCGGGCGCCTTTTCGGACGAGGACGAGGACGGCGAGTACTACGATAACGACGGCGCCGCCGCCGCAGGGGTGCCCAACCCAGACGGTTTGCAGGCGCCGCGCGACAGCGGGGTGGACGTGGACGGCCCAAAAGAAGGTGGCAGCCACACGCGCGACATGAGCCTAAGCATCCCGCAACCCAGCAGGGGCCACAGGAGAGCGGGAAGCGAGTACGACGGCAGCGAGTACGGGTCCGACTCCGACCTCGACTCGCCCGGCATGCCGCCCGGCCTGGTCGCCAAAATAGACGCCGTCGAGTCGCTGGCCAGGCGCGGTACCGAGACCACAGGCGGCGCGACCGATGGTGTCTTCCACAGGGTTACGGATAGCCTGCGAGATCTTGGCTCGCAGACTGGCGTTGAGCAGAGCACTACGAGGTAAGTGTTTGATCGTCTCCATTTCCGCATATTGAGTTTGTCGAGTTTATGCTAACAAAAAGTTTCTTTGATGACCAGGCTGATTACCGCACACACGGCAGTGACCACACACCTTCAGCACTCGGCGCGGCAGCTGCAAGGCCTGAGCTACTCGCTGTTTGCGCCCATGGCGCCGCCGCCCGACGCGGACGCGGTGGACGAGCTGCTTCCTGTGCTAGCGGCGCTGTCGGAGAGCATGCCGCGGCCGGCGACGTCAGCGCACGGGTCGCTGGCGGCGCTGCACGTGGCCACGGCGGATCTGGTGCAGACGCTCAACTACCTGTCAGACACGCTGGCCATGTCGCGTCAGACGACCAACACGGCGGCGCGCCGCCTCAAGGGCGCCAAGGAGGTGGTGGCCGAGATGCGCCGCGAGGAGGAGGAGCGCGAGGAGGGGGAGAGGTGGATAGCCAGGGGCGATTGGAGCGAGAAGCTGCGCAGGCGCGAGTGCGCTGCCGCTTGCAACGACGTTGTGGGCGGGTTCGAGGAGGTGTGCAACTCGTGGCGCGCCAGGATCCTGGCCCAGGCTGAGGCTGCTCCTGCTCCTGCCTGACCTTGTTTTACTTGACACCTTTCTTTTCTTGTTTAATCTTCATTTCTTCGCTCGGTCATGGGGACTCGTGTTCGCAAGCACCAGCGCTAGACGAGCTCCTGGTTGGGCGGTATCGAGTCGCCACGGGGCTCGCGCCTTTGAGCTGCACTTTGTTTCCCTCACTTTGTTTTTTCCCCTTTATATCAACATCACGGCCTGGCCGGGCAGCATGGATACATCTCGGTCTGGCTTGCACGAAGACTACGGACGGCGCTTATCGGAACCTGTTTTGTTTTTGTTTTCTGATTTTCTTTTGTTATCGTGTGTTGTGTTTTTCAACTCTAGAGAAAGACAAAACGCAACAATGTATATCCTTTCCTAACCATAGACTCGGGACCACGTCAGGCAGCTGCCTTCGGAGCTGAGGGCGGCACAATACGAAGCAAGAAAAAAAAGGAGCATCAAACGTGGCGTCGCCGGACGTCCCCTCCATCAGCCTTGTTCCCCACCATGGTGACAGCCTCAGCCTCGGGCGCCGGAATGACGCCCAGCTCGACGAGGCGGCCCCGGAGCTCGCGGTTGAGCGCGACCATGTCCCCGACGTAGGCCTCGCGCACCTCCTTGCGCGCCGGCCAGGACCCGGCCACGCGCGCCAGGGTGGCCGTGAACTCCTTGGTCAGGTCGGACCGGCGCGAGAAGAAGTCCTGACCCTCGTCGGCGGCGCCGTGCTCCTCAAGCTGCTCCGCGAATGACTTGTGCTCCTTGTCGAGGCTGTCGATCTCGGCGTCTAGCGCGGCGATCTTTTTTTTTTTTGGGACGGGGGAGATAATATGTTAGCATTCTATGATGTGTAGAGTGAGAATGTAGGGGGATCAAGGGCGTCGTTCGTACCACGGTGTTTCGGTGCTGCGGGAAAATCCACGCGTACAGCGCCAGCGCCGCGAGCAGGTCCCAGAGCCACATGGTCTTGGTTTTTGCGAGCACGATTGCGGGTGGGAGGAAGTGAAGTTGGTTTTGCGATTTGCGGCGTCTGTCTACGTTGGTTGGGTATGTTGACAAAGGTACTGTCCGAGTGAGAAAACCCGAGGTGCTGTGATTGCGGGCGATCTGTATGAAATAGTCCCGACCGACGCATCAATGATGTGCATCCATGCCATGCCATCCATGCCGCACCACGCCACGCCGCCGCTGGATGCGACCGCAATCCGTCCCGTTTCACAGCTTGGCGCTCGTGGGCGGAGGCTCGTCACAGCCACACACACACACACACACACTCATTGACGCTCCCGCAGTCTGGGCTCCATGTGGTTGGTGCCTGGCAGGAAGGATGCAGGCCCGCACACGCAGCCGCAGCAAGGTTGGTGGCCTCAAATCAGCTGCCAAGCCTCAGCTTGCCGTCGCCTTGCGTGCATGGGGAACATACAATACCTATTTTCTATCACGACTAGAGGGATGGTTTCTATTCGCGGTTGCGGCACCACCTGCCCCACAGTCATGTGCGTTGCGTAAACGGGAAGAATCACCCCTGAATTCGGGTTTCTTCCATGTCCAGGCGTTCCAGCTGTTCGGCCATTGGAGACGCCAACGTCTGGTATAAAAGCATAATGGTGTCGCCTCCATGGACGGCCAACTGGCCAGGGCGTCTTCGAACCCCTGTCTTCCAGTTTATTACGATTCCACTTCTCCTTCATCGGCTTGCGAGCCCTCCAGTGTCAGGCTGTCCCAACCCAGTGCTGGGGCCGTTCTGGCCCCAGGGCGGCTGGCACCATAGCATAGAATTCCTCGACCTGGTCAGGGAGGGCGCGCATGCCTTCCGTTTCCTCCAAGGCGGGGATAGATAGACGGGATCACCTCCTACCTCAATCCCGTGAGTAGATGCCTCTAATCGCCGGTCCGTCGGTTAGGGATAAAAAGCCACACGGAAGCGTCTCTAGTATCTCTCCGCTGGGAATCGTCCACGCCATGGGTTAGGGGTCTCAACTATGTGGAAACTGCACCAGGCCTGCCACTTTTACAACTGCGAGTGTTGTGCATATTACTGTCCTTAAAGGAACCGATGAGAACCTGGCAGCCCGCTGTTATGGCTATTTGATGCTAAAATGAAGGTGGTAACGTAGGTGACGGTCGGCTGACGAGGATCTGATATTAATATCAAACGGGGGCGAGCTGGACCCCGTGCCTCGCTCCTGCCTCCGCTGCTGCCTGACCCCAAGCCATCTGATATAAACGCCCCTCCGACTGCTGCAGTCATCGAACCCGGACACTTAAAGATCGTGCGCTTTGGTGTAATGGTTAACCGTAGCCGTTGAGCCCTAATTTAACAGATTTGGGAGCACGGGTTCGATCCCCCGTATGGGGTGCGGAAACACAACTTTCGGAGAAAACCACTAAAACGGTTTTCGCAACTGCTACACCCTCCGGGCGGTTTAATATAGGCTGGGCAGTGATACTTTTTTTTGCCTCTTGGTTGGGTATTTGCTTTTTGGGCACGTCGAGAAAAACCGACTCCGGGCCAGTGGCAGGCTGCGGCGTCCTATACCTGCCACGGCGCCTTGCCGACCTCGGAATACCCTGGGTTGTGCCGCGCTGCGCCTCCGCCTGCGCCGAGGCCATCAACAACGGCCACAGCGCCGAGGACCTCGCCAATATAAACTTCTCCTCCTTCGCTGGCATGGCCTGAACGTGGGACTGAAACCGTCGAGATCAAGGCCCAGCCCTCTGGGTCTGGTCGGCCTTCGTCCCATCAGAAATTACGCAAGAGGGTCGAGGAGCCAGTCTCGGCGACAGCACGATTGACGCTCCCAAGTACAATAGAAGATAGTAGGGAGGTAGGTGCACTAGCCAGCCAGTGCACGATATCAGATTCCAACTTGGAGGTCTCAAGCTACTCCTGATACGGAATAGAGGCGGGGAGGAAAAGGTTCCTTACAAGGCCGCCGTGCCCTGGGATAGCCAAAGGGGCGGGGATCCTGATTACCAACCCTTCGATCAGGGGCGCGACATTGAGAAGGGGCCACCTGGGGGGTGGCTGGGTCAAAAGACTCGCACTTTTCTTCGCGCGGGCTTGCCCATGGGATAGGACTGGTATCCAGTGATATCCCCCTGCTGGCCAATGGCGGCGGGACATTCTCCATGGAGGGAGTTGGTTCATGTCCAGTCCACCCCCTGTCTCGTGATCCCGAGTATTTTCGAGCAAAACTAAAGTCTGGCACGGTGGGCCTGCTCTGATATATTATCACAAGTAGGGGCACTTAACACAAGTACATTTTGTTTCTTCAACCGCGGCACTACAGAGTACACGGGGAACCTTCGACACTAAGAACCGGGACCCCTTGACCAAAATGCTTGGGTGATCCAACCCTTCCCAGAAATGCACCAAGATAGAAAAAGGAAAGCGCTCGAAGCAAGTATTCGTGGAAACGTTCACCAAAGACCAAAGAGCCAACAGGAAAAAAATTGCTAATCATACATGACACTGAGGACAAAGAAAAAAATACAGAGTGAAGCACTGCCAGTTTGCAGGCGCAATAACTCTAGCCAACCCTTACCGCCTCGGCGGCCCCGAGAACGAGGTCTGGATGGCGTTGCTCTCGACGGGGCTCGCCGTGTTGCGACCGCCCCTGCGGCCGGCGGGAGGTGGGCCGACGCGCGGGCTCCTGGACGACGGCGGCGGCGGCGACGCCGTAGCGGACCTCGCGGGCGGCGCGGCGGCAGGGGCGGGCCACCCCCACTGCTGCTGGGGCGACGCCGC
>NW_008804689.1:0-7658 GCF_000145635.1 Gaeumannomyces tritici R3-111a-1
CAACATGCCCGCGCCGCATTCTACACCTAAAAAAACACGCGTTCAAGGGATTTGTGATTATCTTAATGCAAAAAGCATTACTTATAGCTACAATAACGTTTTTCGCTTTTTATAAATGCAAAGGGTAAAATAATTGCAGATTGAATGGGCTCCTTTTTTTGTGGTGGTGGGGAAAAAATTTGCGGTCCGGACTTTTTTGTCCAGGCCGTGCCCACTTACACGGCCGTTGGCGAGGGGGCACGGCATGTCACTTGGTTGGCTGGCTTGGGCAGGGGCGTGATTGTGCCTTGTCCCTCACGGCCCACCATCTTCTTGCTTTTTTATTTTTGTTTTATTTTTGCTTTTCTTTTCCTTTTTGCCCCTCTCTTGGACAGCAGCAACTTCGGCACTTTGCCTAGCCGCATTCGCTTATTCTTGCGCACTTGGTATCTCATTTCCGTCACTGTCGCCGTTGGCTGTGTCGTTGTGTCTTGGGTCGGTCGGCGCTTCAGCAGCAGATCATCATGGTCTGTATGCAACGTCAAGGGGTTTTTCTCTTGTGCATTGGACAATAAAAATGTTGAAAAGCAACCCCTCATCACCCGTAACCTTGACCCAGCTTCGCTTTCCTTTCTTCTTTTATTGTGTCCATCTCTAGCCGGCTGGGCCAGGGTTCCTTGGACGTGCGTCCTCCCGCTGCTGCCAGCATTAAACTAGTGCCTTGACTTTGCCCACCTAGTTCCTTGGCAGACACCGGCTGCATCAGCCGTCCAGCATTTTCGATCCGGGGCAGCTTCCGTGGCGTCTATCGTTTCCGCAACGGGCAGCGGGTGGTACCTGGGTGGTCACCTAGCAGCCTTCCCTATAGGTAATCACTTCATACCGAGTCTACAGCTGGTGACACGCAGTTCGAAATTTCGAACTCGCGCTTAGCTCGGCTAGGGGAGCAGCAACAATACACCCACAAAAACAGGGTCGGGTATGGGTTTGGGAGCCACAAGCAGGCAATCAGCGCGGGACGGCAGGGGAGCACCATCCGCCACGCGCTAGCCTCGCTCCCCGCGGAGTGTGCTGGGAAGGGAGGGGACCAGGAAGCGATCAAGGGGATCAGCCGAGACAACGCCGCCTCTTCCCCCTCCGTCTCCTCTGCGGGGGAGCCCTTGTATACAGCTAGCCTCTCTCTCCCGTCAATAATCTTCCCGTTGCTTTTTTTTTTTTTCTGATTTTTATTAGGGCCATTATCTGGTTTGGATCGCCTCACCTAACCTAATGCTTGGCCGCCGCCGCCATGTGCGGGGCTGGACATGCAAAGGCCCAGCAGCCCTGCACTATCGGCGTGGGCGTGGGCGTGCCATGCATGGGGTGGAAGGGGTGTGGCGTTGAGAGACGTTGACTGTTTGGGCCCAAAGCTTCAGCATCGATGGGTTGGGCGCGGAGTCCCCATGGGGCGTGGGGGCTGATAGTGATGCTGAACTATCCCCCTTGAGAGTGCCGCTAGGCATCCGGCCGCCGAAATAGGATTGAATCTCTGGAGCTTATCTCCTGATGAGGGAGGGGTCTGGGTATCACCAACCGGTGGTTGATATCGGCGATCTTATCGTGCTAAAAAGAGCCTAGCCGATAGAGCTCCTGTGCTAAGGCGGGGGCGAGTAAGGATCACTAGACACCGACAGAAGAAAAAACCCGTACGAGGTTATCACTAGGGCCTTCTCTGGGTTTTTGCGGATCGAGGCTATCGTTTGCTCCGCCGAGGCGCTTCCGCTCTTGTGACATATCCTATCACACGATCCCGTTCGGCAAAAGTGCTTGGGCCACGACAAAGGCAATGCCGATTGCTTCCTAGGACTGGTATATGTGGCGTATTATATCTCCATTAGGGATGATTTACGGGCATAACGGCCCCTGCGAGCGGAACGGCCCCGGGCAAGGACTCGACGGCAGAGGCCAGGCCAAGAGGCGGCCGAGAACGGGCCCTCAGCCGCGCCTCTGGTGCGGGACGAAGCCCCTGGTAATGTGCTTGCTCCCTCGTCGTCACCTCGTCGAGCTGGGGGGAGAGGATCGGTCACGTCGGGTCTGGCCAGGGACGGGCGTGCATCAACGAGCATATGCAGAGTGCGTGGTCCGTGCCACCCATCTTCCCGCCTTGGTCCTTGGGGACCACTCTTGCGCACGCCCTCCCACGACCGGGGGAAAATACCAGGGTTGGGCTTTTCTGCCTCGGCGACGGCGCACGGCACACGACGCTTAGGGAAAGCAAACAGGCAAGCACTGGGCGTTACCGAGCGGACCGTGGGGCAGTTTAGCCGGCGAGCGGCTGGGTTCTTTTTAGTCTCAGACAGCCGGCCCGAGCAGGCGCGGCCTCGATCACCTTGCCTTTGTTAGTGCAGGAGGAGGAGGCTCCAGTTCAGACAAGGGGAGGGGGGTGCCTGGTCCGGCAGTCGCCGGGGGGCCAAGGCTGTGTACACATATCTAGGCATGCCTAGGACACGCCGGGTTCGGAGGATGATCAACTCCAACATAGGTATACCGCCGAACCGCGTGTCTCCTATTTCGTCGGAGCAGACCCCCGGGTGACGACCTCGGACAGGGGAGCAAATGGCGATTGTCTGAACTCAGCAGCCTCCGGGCAGTCCCTCAGGCCCAATCAATGAGGGCCGTGCTGACGCTGCTCCTTTGTGTGACTGCCTGGCCTGAATCATGTGCTTGTCTGGCGTGTCTCATGCCTAGAAAGTTCCGACACGATAGCCAGTCTAATGCGCCAGTAGGCAGAGTGTCGAAAAAAGGTGGGCAGTGATAGAGAGAAAGAAGAAAAAAGAAGAAGTAGCTGGCGGACTGCCTTGGGCGATAGCTTGGCACACATGCGTGTGATAAGGCTTGTGTGTCGCCAGCGACCACCCATCGGCGGTTGCCGCGCGCTACGCGTCAAGACTTGTAGTACCGCCACCGCGTCTGCCATCTCCTGGGATGCTGGCGAGTCAGGAGCTAGGAGCTGAACTGGCCATGCAGGATGCCCTCCCTTTACTGGGAAACTTTATTCCCTTTACCAGGAAACCTATTCCCTTTACCAGGAAACCTTATTCCCAGAGTCCTTCTCTGTTGCGAAGACCAACACCAGGATCACAGCTAGGGACGCGGCTAGACAAGTGTGAGCGGCTGTCTTACGCATCCAAAACCTTCCATGATGTTGTCTGTCATCAGGGGAAAGGCCAACGATTGGCCAGAAGCCGTGCCAACCTCGGGGTTCCAGGGAGCCCCTGCCAGCGTGCCGTCCCAGCTGCAACCAAATCCTGGCTCCAGTAGCGTCGGTGCCCGCCAGCAGCGCCAGCCAGCCTGGTATCAAAGCTTGGCTGCAGGACGCAAACCGGGCGGCTCAGGTTACACTCGGATACTCTGGGAAGCAACGCTCAGTCGACATATTGTTAGCGAGGAGAGCAAGAGAAAAGAGGTCTGACGGTCGTGTTGGCTAGGCTGGCGGCATAGACACAGCGGGCCAAGCTCCGGTCTCTTGGGCTCCTTCTTTGCGAGGCGACATCGCCAAGTAAACACAAGCAGCAACAGAAAAAAAGAAAAGAAAAAGGAAGAAAAAGGTCTCGGACAGGCTTACGTAAAAGGAGAAAGGTGAAACTGAAAGCTCTCATGGCTGTTTCTTTAGGTCTGACTAGCAGAACATCTGATGGCCTGGCCTCGGTGCCCTAGGATATCAGGTGTCCCTTGGTGGGTAAGTGGTCAGTTAGCCCGAATGTTCATGTCACCACATTGATTCGTCGGGGACCTGGGGAAGGATCCTCTCGCGCCACAACGCATGGCGCGCACCATCTTACCATACGGGCCGCTGTCTCAGCGAGATGAGCTTATATCCCAACGCACGGGATTTGCGAATGCATAGTGATAATACGATAGGGGAATGCTTGCGAGTTTGAGTAGGCCCAGCGGCCAACGGGCTGGGTGGGCTTATCCGGCAGCGTTGAAAGGGGTCTAGACAGAGCGAAAGACGACCACCAAATGCGACGGGCTGGTTAGCGTCACGAAGCTTCTCGCTAGGGGCGGGCAACGCCACTAGAAACACCAGAAACCCCCAGGCGCCTGTCGAGCCGACGTGAAGCAAGTGCAGCTAGGCTAGCTCGGCGAGACTTGCGAATCCGCCAGAGGCACAAGGTGCGCAAAGCATCCCCGCTGGTCATAACAATCGTTGGAGACGGAAACTAAAGGAGGCCAATAGAACAAGACACCATGAGCCTTTGCGCCCATCGACGTGCGCTGGCAAGGGGTGTGTCTCCCGAACCCTTAGACATCAGCAGCTTTCTCCGCTCCGACTCTCTTGCTCTCGGACAGGAGCGGCGCATGATAGGCCGGATCGGAATGAGCCCTGAACGAGTTCGCCAGTGGCAACATTGGGATGTGATAAAATGGTCAAAGACAACGATCGACGGTGCGATATCTTGGTGCGACGGACCTGTCAGAGCCTGAATCTAGGCACTGATTTCCTGTCGCTCGCTCCTCCGGCTCTGTATCCGGGTGTCACTGCGTCAACAGAACGTACGTGGCTGCCATGGCGAGGAGGGCAAGACGACATGAACGCGATCAAGCGGGCGTCCATCTCCACACTTGGTACACGTGTAGTCGATGGAGGGTGCAGAGCGGCTGAGGATTGGATGGCTAGGTTGGAGTGAGACGTGTGGCGTCCTTAAAAAAGGAGCCAACAGAAAAATCTCCGAGAGGGCAAGGGTGTAAAAGCTATAACACTTGCAGATAAGAGAGGCTCGCAAATCGGGGCTGTCATCTAATGCCGGGGATAAAGCCGTCATTCGCCCATCATCATGCGCCGGCACGCCACAAGCGCCGAGGCCCAGTAGCCATTCAAACAGCGGGCCACACGAGATTTCTTGCTTTCCCACCAGCCAGGGCTGATGTATAAGGGGGTTTCGGGATGAAAAGGGCATGAGGGGTGAAAAGCAAAGGCATCAAGACACACGGGATGAAAAGAGATACTGACGCCCAGATCAAAACGACTCCACCGACGAGGCTACTGCCGTCCTAATGCCGAATGAGGAGGGGCCAAATTATCCCAGCTTGGGCCTTTTTAGGGCCACGACCGGACACGCTGGTCCGCCAAAGCTAGGCCAAGGCTAGGCCAAAGCTAGGCCAAAGAGCTTGTAGGCCCGGCAAACGCAGCTCGCCGGTGATTTCTATTGCGCATCAGACTTCTGTCGTCTCCCGCATGCATTTCGACCGAGCCATCATTTTAGTCCACTGGACCGTCTCTGCCTCGCCACGACCTGCCGTGTGGACAGCGCTGGGCCGCCACCGGGGCAGCTAGCCCCCTGTGCCGGTGGATGGCAGGTAGCACAGAATGCAGGTGCGTGTCTACCTGTCAAGCGGTTGGTTTGGCACCTAAGTGTGACCGTCCGGTGGGTAGAGGCTAGCTGGCACTCTGCCCAGGGCAAGGCGGGACTGCTGCCCGACCAAACAGGCAGAGCGACGGTGGCACGAGAGCCGGCTGGCTGATCTCTGTCCGAGTGCAGCACCAGCTCTCGTAGGTCTAGATGCCGTGCGGGCCCGGCTGGCGGCGGGAGGTTTCCCTGTTGTTCTCACGGTATCTCTGGACGATGTTGTTTCGGTGGACAAGTTCAGAGGCGGCCTCACCGTACCCCGTTGTCTCTTCGCTCTGCTCACTTTCATCGGCCCATGTCGAGATGGTTCTGACGCAACCGGTCAGCCTCCGAGACCCGATTTCTTGGCGTGGAGCCGACCGGCGAGCGACACAGACATTGAAAGAGGAGTGCTGCCGTCGTTGCTTTGCTCTTTGCGGGCTAGAGTGTCCGCCGTGATGGGGGGAAAGGGAGACGAAGCGAAAAAAAAGAAAAAAAAAAGCAAGATAACACCAACCAGCGCGCATTGACTTTGGAACGTCTACCGCCCCAGCAAAACTACTCACCAAGTCCAGGAGTCGACTAATCGTGACCACTAGGGAGCGGGCTACAGTGGAACCAGGCCTAAAACCCAGCCTGGGCAGACCCCTGTACCTGTGCTGCCCAGTTCTCAACGGCGGGCCATCACATCCAGTTGGTCAGATATCACAAACTACTACGGCGAGAGACAAATAAAAACGGGCCCAGCACAGCGGCAGCGTGCGCATTCGGCTCCTCTACCCTGACCCGGAGGGTTGTCTCACCCTTGACGGCGCAGTGATGTGCTCCTGTTTGGGTGGCTGGTCCCAGGACCAATCTAGCTTCTGTAACCTGGTTCGTTCTTGCTGTCTTTGAAGGCTTGTGTTCCCGCTTGTTGCATTTTCCGGGCAGGCCCTTCCTTTTCCTGCCAAAAGGAGCACAAAGGGGAAAAAGCCTTGGACCGCCGGTCAACACCAGGGAAGACGTGACCACCAAGTACCGGACCCCAGGTACATGATGGATTGGGAAAGACCTTCCCTTGGAATGATTGCTGCCTATCCGGGTTCCTGCCTCTCAACGTCCATTTTGCAGGTCGCACCGCCTTTCGTCCTTGCCGGCGTGTCCATTTAGCTCAGGTTGGCCAGCGTCCGTCTGCTTCTTTGACATGCGGATGCATGCAGCCACCCTTCTTGTTTGTCCTGAAGGAGAATAATGATCACAACCGGGTAAGCTTGCTTGCCTTTTCGTTTCGATCGTCGTATTGGGCGGGGAAAGGAAAGCAAGGGGAGTCCGAAAAAAAAAAAAAAAAAAAAAAAGGGCATGAATAAAAGGCGTCGATCTCATGCGGGCGGGGCCCACCATGAAATGGAGCCAACAGCGCCTTGTGCACCGCTTGAGGCTGTTGTTGCGAGCGAACCTGCAGTCAGCACCGCACCAGCAAACGTGCACTCGCAACCGGAGAGCAGGAGCTGCCCAACCCAAGTCCCGGGAGGCACCCATTGGCCGCCGCGGCCAATGCAACCAGACCCTTAAACGAGGCTCTTTCGGGAAGCAGCTTCTGTCCAATGGCCTCGGATCCCGACAGGCATGGCTACTCGACCGCAAACGCCATTGCCGACCGGCCCAAGCACGGAAGGGCGATCGGCTGCACGGCATCCCTCCCACGCACACACGCACACACGCACACCACGTAGCTCAGATGCCGTTGGAGGTTGGGTCTAGGAGCAGGCAGGCGGCACCGCATCAAACGCACAGCATCAAGCGCACAGCACCAAACGACCGCTGGGATCACGCTTTCCACTCCTCGATTCGTACAAACACGCAAGGCGAGTCCTTGACGGCCACAGTCCGATGCCGTCGCCTGTCCCCTGAGCCGGGCTGCGTTGATGCTGTCCAGTCATGTTCTTCTTTACGTCGAGGCTGTTCCGTCTGCACGCCAATGTCGGCGGGAGGGAGTGATAACGCTGATGATATGGGAGACACCACGCCTGCCAATTAGGGACATGCTAAGGTGGCCGTGAGATATGCCACTGATTCAATTCATAGGGCTCGTAATGATATAGGCGGCCCCGCCAGCACCGCAACAGTGACGATGACCTGTCTGTGCTGGGGGAGAGAAACCCGGCAGGGTGGGATTCTAACAGCGAATCACACCAAGATGCTTGGGCTGTGGTTTTGCATTTTTTTTTTTCCCTCATCTTCCTGGGTTTCGCTGCCCTTGCGCATCACTCACAACGCACTGTGGGCGTTCGCTGAAAGGTTAGACCCGCCCATCTGATATCAGCCACCCCC
>NW_008804690.1:0-7617 GCF_000145635.1 Gaeumannomyces tritici R3-111a-1
GTAGCGATACATCAATCTGGCGGGATTTTTTATGGTGGAAAATGTATCTGGGTATGTAGCCTAATTAGGAAGGATCCACGGCACTAACAATTCTAATCCCTGGAACCCGTATGTGCATAGGTGGTAGGGCGTATCTACACTGCGGGGGTGGTTCTTCCTCTCCAGGCGTTCGAGTTGGCCTCGAGCCACCAACACACGTCTTCGCAGCTCTTTTTAAGCTTTCGGCCCGCGACCCACCCGCCACAACCACCCCGCGCCGACTGTTTCGTCTTCGCTGCTGGCTGGAGCTGCTCGACAGCATCACTTCGTTTCCCCTTCTGTAGTAGCGCGCCCTGTGCTCCCTGCAGCGTGCCATCGAACAATTGGAATTGGATGGGCGGCGACTCCCTCCACGGCACCTCTGCTGCTCAACACAACCGTGGCAACCACATCGGGGTTGAATCGGCCATTGGCTTCACCGCTTTGTGGGCGTTAAGGTTCTTTTCGGAGTTTCATCGCGACATTTCTCAATATCTCGGGGACATACAAACCCCTCCCAGCAGGCGAAAATGACACGCTCCTCCTGCAGACTGGACCCTGCCTTTTTTTTGTTTTTGCCTGCGGATCTAGGTTTCGTTTCGACCCCCCGGCAGCGGCCGTGCGATTGAGCGTGGCAGTCGACGCCTAACAGCACGGCAGGGCCGGACAGCGGATAGTCAGCGGCGACGGCTTTGTCAGTGCGCTGCATATGACAGTTTTAAGATGTCCATTCCCCCTCTGCGTTTCTTCAGCACTTACTTAACCACTATGACTAACGTCCGTCACAGGTTTTGGCCTGCTGTCTGCGTTTCTGAAGCGCTAGTTCCTTGGCACGTGGACATGTGCTGGGCGAGATCACCATGTTGCGTATACAGTACATAGCTGGTTGCATAAAACTCCTCGATGGCCAAGCAAAGATTTGGGGGTTTTCCAGGCCATGCGGATCGGAAATTGTTCTCTGCTCGAGAGTTCCAGGCACAGATTTGAGTGCGAAGCGGGGGCCCTAAGAAACTTTGAACGCCCAAGCCTGCGTGGGCGAACACCCCTAGACGCCATCCAAGAGCCCGAGCAATCTTTGTGCAACCCAACCCAGGTGCCGGGACGGCCCTGAAACGAAATCTCACCGACCCGACCCGACCCCTCGGTACTCGCACCGTTCTGCGTAAACATTCCGGCAGCCTCCACACACTCGGCCTTTCTCCTTCCTCGTTGTCTCCCGATGCGGCCTCGCACCCCTGACCTCCCCCTCCCCCGACGTTCGCCGGGCAGTTTCGTCTCGTGCACGTCCGAACAAGGACCACGCCGGTGATCCAAGTTCACATGAAAGGCATGTGGGAGTCGCAGCTTTAAGCTTTGTTATGTTGCTTTTACTAAGCTGCGGGAGATTGCCGCTTCTGAACATCGGGCCTGCAATCCCGACGCCTAACGCAGATCAGTGTCAGGGCTTGCATGATATCTTGACGGCAACGACATGTGCCTCTACAGTGAGGTCGTGTGAATCTGGAAAGGTCGCGTCTGGTGTTGACGCAGGCGCTTGTTCGTGCAAAACCCCGTCTTTAATTGCCGAAACAATCGCATCTTATGCTGTTTGTGGTGGTGCACTACGCCTGACTTGCGAGATGATCACCAACTGTGTGGTAAGAGGGTTATTGGCCGGCCCAGGCCTAGATTTTGTTCACGCATATCCACAACCTGGTGGTCTAGATCTTGACATTGGAGTGTAGGTACGGGTTGAGCACTGTGAGGCCATCTATTCTACTTTTCCATCAACGTCGTGCAGATTTCCAAGATGAAATGACCCTTCTCCCGAATCAATGGCCCAAGATGGGTGACATTCTACCCAAAACGTCGCCCTCTCACGCACCCGTCGGCAGGCAAGAGCACGCCGAGCTGACGCGGGAGATGACGTTGGTCTGGCACGCCTGCCGCGCGTACTCGGGCACCACGGCGACGTCGGAGACGTACGTCTTGGTGAACTCGCCGCAGAACTTTTGGCTCTCGCCGAGACGGCCGCCGATGCTGTTGGACCGCATCGCGCGGAGGCAGTTGTCGGCGTTGCACGTTTTTGGCTTGCAGGCCTCGCGCTTGGTCATCTTGACGAGGTATCTACACGCGGGGGGGGAGACAAGTGGTTAGTTAGCTGGAGGGTGCGAGGCTGACGAGAACAGGTTGGACGAAGGAACATACCCTCCCCGCTCGATCGTATTGATAAAGATAAAACCGGACGGGAACATGGCGTACGACGACCACGAGCCGACAAACGCAACGGTACCGCCGCCGGGCAGGTCGTCGTCCTCGGGGTAGATGTCAAAGTACGCAACCTCGCAAACGCTGCTGCCCGTGGGGTCCTCCTTAACCGACGAGATGTCGTAGACGCGCATGCCGGCGCCGTAGTTGGACTGGTAGATGAGGTCGCCGACGACGTAGAGGTTGTGGTCGATGCCGCGGTTGGCGGCCTTGAACAGGCCCGTCTGCCTGGGCTTCTCGAGGTCGCGGATGTCCCAGATGTACGTGGTCGGGTAGCCGTCCTTGGAGGGCCCGCTGGCGTCCACCTCGTCGTACTCGTCGTCCATGAAGAGGTACTCCTGCCAGTTGACGTCGTTGACCCAGCCCTGGTGCGTGTACTCGGCGCCCTCGTACGAGGTGATGGAGATGATGGTCGAGTTGGCCTTGTCCGTGACGTCGTAGCTAGAGAGAGAGGGGTCAGCTGTGGGACTATGGAAAAGGAATTCATGTGTGCAGAGAGAAAGCATACATGGTCAAGGTGTCCTCGTTGTAGCCGTAGCAGATATCGCGGCCCTGGTACCTGGTGTCGGGGCCACGGTAGATCAAGCATTGGGCCTGTGCCGCGAGGTTAGCATGGCCCTGTCAATGCCGTCACGCGAACGGGGACACGTACATCATGGACGTAGCCATCATTGCCGTTGCAGCCCAGAGCCTTGGGGTTGGCAGGATCCTCGAGGCTAAAAAAGTGCAGGCCGCCCTTGCAGTACTCATCGCGGGGCGCCACGCCCACGGCGACGCCGTACTTGGCCTCCTCGTTGATCACAACGTTGTGGGTCCGCCCGATGGGCAGGGTCTCATTGAAGTGGCCGTGGAGGTCCTTTTCGTTGGTAAACAGCACGGGGGCGTCTGCCTTCTTGACATGGAGGAGCTATGGGGAGGGTCTCATTAGCAGTGCGTGTGGAGGGCGGAGGATTTTGGTTGCTTACCTTCTTCATGTCAAAGATCTGGATACCGTTGCCCTCGAGCTCACTGCCGATAACCATGTAGTGTAGGTAAGGACGGATCTCAGTCCAGTAGGCCATGTTGGCAACAGGCGCCCATTTGGGACTAGTTTGGGATCGAATGGTCAGTAAACAGCACAAAACTGCTTACAAATGAAAAGAGAGCATTCGCTCATTCACAAAGGCCAACTTACAGGAATCCGACGTGGTGCATCCGGCCCTCAGGGAGAATCTCGATAAACGCCACTCCGTCGTACATGCCGCTGACGACAAACTCGCGGCCAGACTCGGGGTCGGTCCACCCCCACGAGGAGCTGCCGCTCTTGCCGCGGTAGTCGGTGTTGGGGGAGCCAAGGGTGGCATGATTGATGAAGTCGTACAGATCAATCTGGTCATGGTCAGCGTTGAGGCTCATTTTTGAGAAGAGCGCTACTAGGACGATCACCGGTGGACTCACGTTCTTGCACCTGAACTTGTGGACCGCGCTGCCAGGGATGGCCTGGGCGAAGCCGTCCACACATTTGGTGTAGTCTAGCCTGGGCCACTTGGTCGAGTTCATCAGGCCAGCCTCCTCCCCGGCGGTCCAGAGCGACTGTTTACAGAGAAATGAGATTAGCATCGTGGCGAAAAACAGCAAGAGTATCTATCACTGGTACGCACAATCTTCCTGTTCAGAAGGTCCTCGTGCCTCTTTCCAGAGTCGTAGAGCTCCCGGGCACGAGCCTCGTCCTTGGGCATTTCGGCCGCAAAGACGGCCGTGACGGCCGTGAGCGCAAATGCGTAGCGCATTTTGGCTTGCTTGCTGGGATGTTTGGTGAGGGTGACGGGCAGAAAAGGGCACAGGTCCAAATCGACTACTTTTGAGGCTCTTAGAATGAACTGGAGCGTCGCGACCTAGCACCAAAAAAAGAAACAGCTGGATCCGGCTGGACCAAAAGTCTGGGACGCATGCAGCGGAACGGACAGGCAAATTAAGAAACGGGCGTATTTATGGAAATCCTGCATTCTGCCGGCCCCAGCTGGTGTCTATCTGCAATATCAGCGACAGCACTCGGGCAGACCGAAGAGCCCAGTCCAGCAATATCAGCGACAGCATCTCGGGCAGCGGTCCAGCTTCCCGAAGAGGCAGGAACCTCTGCGGTCAAAATCTCTTGGCGGTCTTGTCGCCACCCGCACCCGGCGGTGAGGGAAAATGTGTTGGCTGGGGGCTTTGCGTCTGGACCTGCGCCGTCCCGCTGCTGGCTGGTTCCCGGGGCACCCCCTTTTATGGAAGAGGAAGGAGGGTTCTTCTTTGCGGGGTTGGCCAAGGAGCCAAGAAATGCCGGGAGGTTTGTTTTTGATATGATCATGCTCGACTGCGAGTCGGTGGGCTCCGAGCTTGCAAGGGGCAGGGGCTGACTGTGTCTTCCAACTGTCACCTTGACTTAGGCACGTGACCTGTGCCTCGGGAGCAGGGGTTCAAGAGAGGGAAGCATGGCTGGGAAAGGACAGCCGACGATAGCAAACCGTCCCTTGAATTGGTGGCCTTGACTCTTGCATAGCCTCGATCCTCAGGCATCAAGCTGTCGACCTGTCCGACAAGGTGAGCATGGTTAACACGAGCTTCAGGCCAGCGAGGCGCCAGCCAAGCAAGCCTGGCCTATCAAGCCCGGATCTGAAACCCGGGCAGGCGTGGTCTAGACTCCAGGGAGCTCGTCATGGCCAGGTAGAGACAGCAGGTTGTAGGCGCTGCACTGCCGTGTTCCAATGTCGCATGCCGAGGGCAGGGAGCGAGCAGAAATGCGTCAAGGCGAGGTGGAGGATCGATTGACATGGTACCAGCTCGAAGGGCAATGAGCAAAGACTGGGCGTCATTGATCAAAGGTTGGACCCCCACAGCTAGGTCTAGACATGACAAACAGCAGCTAACCAGCTCCGCAGGCGGTTTCTCGCTCCAATCGACAAGCATCGCCGGCCCGTCGAATCAAACATCCATGCCCGCGACCTCTCATTCGCGCAAAGTGCTGGCGTGATCGTGCATGCGCCCAACACCCGACGTTTTAACATGCGCGCTCGCAGCGCAATTCCTTGGACGGGTGCCCCACCCATGGACAGGGGTGGTCGCAAGCGCGACGTCCAACCGGCGCGCGAGCTGGTGGCCCCCCTCGACGATCCCGACCCCCCCGGTAAGCCGGCCGCCGCCGCTAAGCGCCCGGCGCCTATGTCGGCCGGGGGTTCGAGTGGCTCTTGTCGCTCGGCGGCCAGTTTCAGGCCCGCCGGCCGCGGGCAATGGCACCACAACGCGACCCAGATGGGGTCCTCCTTTGCGGCCCGCGGGCTTGCAAGGGGCCGTCGTCACCCAGGGCAGCCTATCGCGATGCAGCCGTGCCTGGTTTGCTTTCTGCTTGTCCTTGGCACGCATGGCCTAGATGGCCGTGTTGGGTGAGTGCTATTTTTGTTTTGTAGATGGCATTCTGGGAGCGAGCATGGAGATGGACGTGTATAAAGACAAGCCGAATGTCTCCCCAGGTCCGGGTCTTGATTCTGTCTGGATCCTCATCAAACCAGCAGTCTTCAATCGTTCTCACGACTTTCCTTTTGTCGGGTTTCCTAGTCGTCTTTCCTAGCTTACCCTTCCTAAACACAATCCTTCTCCTCTACTTTGGTCTCTTTTTCCTCTCGATATCTTGGGCAGGTCCATCTTTGTCTCTCATCAACTCTAGCACACCAGCAGCTGTATTTTCTCGTTCGTCTCGCGAGCTCGAGCCGTTCGTTCCCACGCCTCCTTCCGAGAAACGTCTGAGCCCTGATATCAACTCAACACTCTCTTTCGTGCCAACCGCAAAAATGGCCGCCGGAAACGGAAACACCTTCCGCCTGATCACCTGGGCCCTGATCATCCCCATCGTCCTCTTTTACGGTAAGCCGCCACCTCGCAGATGATCTGTCCAAAGCTCTATGCTAACCCAATCACCACGACAGTCCTCTCCCTGGTCGGCTGCATCTCCACCTCGCCCGGCGTGCCCGACATCTACCTCCTCAAGCTCAACGCCCGCAACGGCCCGACCGAGGTGCGCGTGGGCTACTTTGGCATGTGCGCCGGCACCAACACTACCATGTCGTCGTGCTTGCCCTCCTTCTCGCTCGGCCGCAAGGACGCCGCCGACTCGGGCAACGGCAACAACAACAACAACAACATCTTCAACACCACCGACCCGGCCCTCCTCCGGCTCGTCGACCTGGGCCACGAGGTGCAGGTGCGCGTCATCTTCTTCGTGCCGCTCCTGCTCGCCAGCGTCCTCTTCTTCGTCTCGGCCACGACGGTGGTCGTGTGGCGCAACGTGCCCCAGGTCTCGGGCGCGGCGGCCGCGGGCGCCTTCATGATGCACAGCATCGCGCTGGGCCTGCTGCTGGCCGCCGCCACGGCCGTGTCCATGGTCATCAACGCGCTGCACTTCGCCGTCGTCGAGCTGACGAAGGGCCAGAACGAGATCGAGGTCACGGGAGGGTCCGCCCTGCAGGCCTTCCAGTGGTTCACCGTCGTGCTGTCGGTTGTCTGGCAGTTTTGCATGCTCCGGCAGTACAGGGGCGACGCGAGCAGCCTCAAGTTCTAGGCGGGTGCGCGGGGGGGGACTTGGTATGTTTGTCCCTGGGGGCGTGGTTTAGTGATGAGAGGGATGTTTCCAAAGAACTCTCTCTTCTCTAGTGGGTGAGGGTAGGATAGGGGTTAGTCTGATCACACAGAATGACACAAGCAGACCAGGAAGCTCTGCGGAAAGGATTTAGTTTCGAGTGGGAGTGGTTATGAGCTAGGTCACGGCTCTCTAATATCGAAAATGGCGAGCGGACACGGGAGGATACCGAGCACGTGTGCTTGTGTTAATAGTTGTTGGTAATTGTTCTTTCGGCGTTGTTGGTTACTTCCTACTAAAGACAACCCCTAACTGATCCGGGCACGAACGGCCCACTGTCTGTGGCTATGTGTGCGAGACAGCTCCCCATGACATAAAACGGAACAGAAGGAAACCAGGACAGGAAAAATACAGCTACAACCCTTTGGCGGCCCACAACCATGATGCCAACGTCTCCAATCGTTCGTCCCAGCTTCTCGTCGATCAACGATGTGAACAAGAGACTGGGCAGAAAGGAGCCCAAGGCCGGCTGGATCGGGATGTTGCGCAGACGATGTCTGCGCCGTCCTTGTGCGCCGGCGCAAATGTTGCAGCGAAGTGACAATGTTTGCCCGCGGGAGAGTGATGCGGATAAAAAATAACAAGAAATAAAGACGGCTTGCCACGCTCTCCAATGCTCCCAAATGCTCAGAAAATCAACGCGCAGAGACCAGAAAAAGTCTACGCGTCGATGTAAGCCAACAGAGTCGCAAAAAAAAAAG
>NW_008804691.1:0-7556 GCF_000145635.1 Gaeumannomyces tritici R3-111a-1
CCCGCCCCCCCCCCCCCCCCTTTTGTTCCCGGCAGTGTCGCCTGGTGGTAGCGGCGGTAGACTCGGATGCTTTGAGCTGCTATGCGGCCCCCGCCCGCGGAAGCGACTACCGTGGAACCGTGGGGAGAGGGCAGGGATGGACCCAAGCCCACGACCCAGTTGGGCTGCAGGAGTTCAGGTACAGTAGCAATATCACTTCAGGAGCGAGAGACACCATGATGGGTTGACATCGGAGTCCGCAGGCCTGTTCATCGAGTGGACGACACTGACAGCCAGTGCACCGGGTAGTCTCTGCCTAGCGTGACCGCCGCTGTAATCGACGTCTTGGGTGCTCAAGGAATGGACCATATCTCCGCTGACAGGAGATGTCTTGGGGTTATTGGAGGAGGACAAGACTAGGAATGACATACGATAACTAGGGCGTGTAATATACAGGAACACATGGTCCTTGGTCGCCATAAGACGACATTAAAGGCGAAAGGGGGCTAATTTGATCTAATTACTAGCATGGGCTGTCACTTTTAGTGATGCGACCAACCCACCAGTCACGGCCTCAGCCAGGATCACCATGGGCGGATACGGTGTGGGGAACTCACGTCAAACATGGGCATTGACGTGCTGCAGCCATGTGGCCTGCAGAGCCAACCCCGCAGCTGGGATCAGGGCTCTTCTTCCCCAACCAAGCTCATAGCTTCATCTTCGGTTTACAAAAAGCTTTGTTCTAATTTGCTTGCGCTTTCTTCACTCACCGTCGAGGTACCCTGGGCACCCAACCTATCTCTTGACACCCGTCCTTCACCAGCAGTTCCTTGATGGTTCGTATTTCTTCAAAGGTCGTTAACGACCCGTCCTATGTTCCACTAGCCTCTCCAATCATCTGTTTCTTCTGACTCGATTAGGTTCCAAATTGAACCGCCGTCCGGACCAAAGCCCAGCCAGAAAGCTAATGCACGAGCACCTGCCATCAAAGGCACACTAAGGATAGCCCGTCTGTGAAGAAACTTTCCCCCTGCATAACACAATGTCGGACACGGACGAAGAACCGTTCGGCGTCATGGAGGATGTGCACCCGGATAAGGAGCTGCTTAGGCAGATCCTGCCCCGGCGACCCGAGGGCGCCATCGCTGCGCTCAGATCGCACATGGACGAAGACGACGAGCTAGTCCTGCGCAGTGGCACCACCGGCAGAGCCATGGCCACGACGGCCCCTTACCAGGCGTCCGGTAGCGCAGCGCAAGGAATCGAGAAGCTGTCGCAAGCCATGCTCGACGACCGCCAACAGGCGCGCCAGCAGCAGAGCCGGCAGGGGGCCCCTCCTCCTCCTCCTCACGCGGGGGCGGCGTACCAGGGCACGAGCGGCGGCAGCAGCGTCATCAGGCAGGAAGGTGTGAGAAGTCGGTCGACAATATGGTCTCGAGCCGCGGGCACTGCCAGCAACAGCCCCACCCAAGCCCGTCATCGCCAGGAAGCCGCCATCAACGAGCGAGGCCTACCGCCCCTTTTCCCCAGCGGACCAATCCACAGAGAGCCTGCTGCAAAACTGTCGAGGCAGGTGGTTCAGAAATCCGACGGTACCATCATCGTGCCGCACAGGAACTCGTCCTCGCGCCTCCATCCCCAGATCGAGAGGTCGACAAGCCCGGGCGCTCGAAAGTTGAAACCGAGAGACGACACGGGTGGCGGCCCATGGGAAGAGCCGCCGACGAGGGCGGAGATCGAGGCAGCCAAGAAGATACTGCAGCGTCTCGTCATGAACGGAGGCGGCACCGATGGCACCGTGGCTCGGGGAGCGTCGAGGCAGCCACACTCGCGAGGCCATGAGCAGGAGGCTGCGAGACAAGATGCACTCCCCCGCACTACCGCCACGCCTCCGCCAGTCCAGCGGCAGCGACGTGTAATCAAGGGCGATAGTGATGACGACGACGAGAGCGATGGAAACCAAGAGAAGGTTAGCGGAAGTTACCGTGTCATATACATGGATGAGAACTACCATGCTAGGTACTCCGAGAACCTTGATGTGGCAACAGCAGGCCATCAACTCGCTCACCGCATCATCGATGGCGAAGACATCGAGGAGGAGGACATGCTGGCTTCCGAGCATCAAAGTGTAGCGTCAGGAGCTTCGCAGGCAAGCCAAGATATGGGGGGTTCGAGGTGCGAGCCACGGACTCGGACTCCGGTGCTGGACCATCTGCGACTGTACTCGGACGCCGCGCCAGTTCCTCCGATTCTGGATGTCCGGCCTGTCTCTTCGCACGATTTCAAGAGCTTCGACAGCGACAGCGTCGACGATGACGAGGTCTCAAGGGCGGACCACCATCATCATAACGACCACCACGACGATCACGGCCCTGCACACTACGCATTGAGCGGGCACCGGCGCGGGTCTTCCGACGACTATGGTGTCCCGTCAATCACTCAGCACCAGCCCGCGTCGGCAAGTGGAGACCACGAGTCTCTCGACTACCATCGGCTTTCCTCGTCTCGACAAGATGTCGACCTGCACAAAAACGTCAGTCGGGAACCCCCAGGCCTGACCTCGATCCGATCCGGCGTTTCCGAGAGCAGGCGGACCGACATGCCTGTGGTGACGAGAGGCTCTCGGATGCCTGACTTTTTCGGGCCCAGCCTCTTTCAAGTCGTTCTTAACAGCCCGACAACAGCGCACCAGCTACAAATGTACTGTGAGAGCCGGTTTTGTGGCGAGAATATGGAGTTTTTGCAGCACGTAAGCTCTCCCTGGCGATCTAGTCTAACCCTCTACGACAAGTATCCCCTGAGATGACAAGCGATATGATCGGCGGATCACTAACATCTGGATTGTCTTCTCCTCCTTGACAGATCGACCTCTACCACTACAATCTCAACAAGATTATCAATACGATGACAACCATCCACGAGTCCTACATATCGGATAACTCGCTGAAGCAGGTCAACCTGCAGAGCTCCGTCATCAAACAGCTACACAGGGACATGAGCTCGATGGTGTCCACGACGCTGCCCTCGATGGAGTCGCTCTTCGCGAACGCCCAAGAAAGTGTCCGGAATCTCATCTACTCGGACGTGTACCCTAGCTTCGTGCGCCACCAGCTCGCCCTCAGCGCCAGTCGCGCCCTGGCAGAGGATAAGTCCAGGTACCAGGGCCTGGGCGACTGCTTCTGTCTAACTGACCCGGGGTATGTGGATGCCTTGCCCCCGGCACCTTCCCTGTTCTTCTACCTCCAGAGCTGGAATGCCGGGCTCCAAAGCCGGGCTCCAAAGCTAGCCTCAACGTTCACCCAAACACTTTGCTGGGGCTTGAATCTTCACAGTTCCTTACTATACAACACCACATCCCGGGATACAGCTACGGGAAGGAGAGACACGGTTGCTGACATCTTGGCTCTCGCTATAGAAAACCACAGAATCCCATTCTCTGGGCTTCCGAGGGCTTCGTCGCCGTTACAGGATACACACGGACAGACATCATTCCACGCAACTGCCGCTTCCTGCAGGGCGCCCAGACCGACCCTGAAGCCATCAAACGACTCAGCATGGCCATACATGAGCGCAAGGAGACGGTGGAGCTACTGTTGAACTACAAGAAGAACAAGGAGCCTTTCTGGAACCTGCTGTACTGCGGTTAGTATTTTGGCGTCCCGGCTCGCTTGTTTCTTTCTCCGCAAGTACTACCCATCTGGCGATCTTCTCAAGCTAATGGATTGCTCCTCTATCCTGTAGCCCCCCTCTATGACGAAGCTGGCGAGCTGGCCTTCTTCATTGGTGGCCAGGTCAACTGTTCGACCACAATCCACAGCAGCGCCGACGTCATACGCGTTCTTTCCATGTCTGCTGAAGGCGACTACGTCAAGGAGATGAAGGAGAAAGAGAGACAAGAGCAAGAGCGAGCTCGCGCCCTGGCGAAGATGGCAGGGGTTGAAGAGAAGGATATGGCCACAAACGGCACCGCTCGCAAAACCAGGGGCGGGTCGGCGCGGCGCGCGCTGCTGAGGGCCCTGGGCGTGCGCCTTGGCAGCGGCAGTGGTCGCAGAGCTCCGGTCGAGGAAAGCAATGCGCTTCCCGCCGTCGAGACCACAGAGGCCGGCATGGAGCAGCAGGTGCTGGAGCGCATGGAGGGCCAGGAGTTGGATGCGCAGAAGAAGGAGTTCTATACTGCCTACTCCAAGGTGAGATTCTCCCCATGCCTGTCAAGAGGTCCCTCAGCTTCCCAAAGCTCCCTCGCTTGTCTACCTGGGTTTACCCTGTCTCTGCATACCTTGTCAAGTCCACCGGACGGATCCATGCTAACATCTTGCTACTCTCCAACAGTACCTTGTCATCGACAAGGACTTCGTCATCCGATTCTACTCTGCTGGCATCACGGAAATGTTGTGCTTAGCCAACAATAGGACCGGCTCAATCGCCGGGACAGACGTATTCACATTCCTCCAAAACAACGACCTGCCTCGTCGAGCGGAGCCAGAGCAGCACCAGCACCCGCGAGGCAACGCGGCCGTCGGCGACGCTGCCCCCGAATACAAGGGCAAGGTTCGCGCGGCGCTCATTGGGCAAGGAAACCCCATTAGCATCGAGTTGCGTCTGCAAACGCGGCGCAGCGCGGCGTTCCGCGGCTACGAGAGATTCGCGACCCACTGGACACCGCTGAAGGACGACGCTGGCAAGGTCGGCTGGGTGGTGCTGACACTGGGAAATGTGATGATGTGAGGAGGGAGGCGAGCAGTTCTTTTATGTCAGCAGTAGGGATATTTCAGGTCGGTCCCAGCCGTAGACTGGCCGTGCAGTAGTTTTAGGTCCTCGTGGGATGGGTTTTGATCGAGACTTGTAGAGTAGAACAGAACAGGCGGTTTAATTTCACTCAGCCACGAAGGAGACTGTTCAGCCGACATCGGAACAGCACCCTTAGCTCGTCTGCGCCCTCAAGCTTGCTTATGGAGGTGACTATTGGTGGAGCATGCTTCTCGATGCATTGTCCTTGATCTATTTCGATGGTCTGTTCACCTTTGGCCTAATGCCATACAGTGAAACCTATCGAGCTGAAGACGGTGGGAAGGAAAACGGTGCTTCGACATGAAAGTCGAGCTGGCAAGGTGAAACCGATGCCTCCGTCGTAAAATCTTCCTCCGTATGTGAAATTCCTCCCGCAAACATGAACGCCGTCCTTGAAACGTAAAAGCCGTGCTTCCAACTTCAAATCCATTTGATAATGCCAGCGAAAATACCCCGCACAAGACCTGCCAGACCATTCGATGTGGTGTAGCTTTGTTTATTGTAGGAGTGGCTGTCTCTCGACGACGATGAAAGAAGACACTGGGGCCGCATACCAGTGACTTGCTTGTAGACGAAGGGAGGCTGCCGCTGGTCTTCGAGGATATGAAGTGTATGTATCTGAACGTGACGAGGAGAGAAGTTAGTCAAGGCCCCAGATGGAGATGGAGTAGGCCAGAGAAGGGAAGGTAGGACTGTACCTCTAACAAGTTGTCGTAGAAAGTTTAACAAATGCTCTTGATGTGCCGTATGACGTCCTTGCTCTTGTGCATCTATGGATGCAAGGCACTCTTCTTGCCAGTCATGCGAGGCTACCATGGCTACCATGGCATGGAGCTCTGCAGCGAGGATGGATGACTTGAGGGCAATGGCGAGGCGAGAGCGAGATGGACAATCATGACACCATCTAGGCGCTGCGGGTCGGAAGGACGTCGGCCAGGATGAGCTTGATGTCGACGCGGATCTCGCCGTTGTTGTTCTCCTCGCACCACTTGAGGAAGTTGCCCGACTGGCGGCCGCGCTCGATCTCCAAGGGGTTCTCGAACATGCCGATGAGGCGACGGTAGAACTTGACGAGCTTGTTACGCAGGCTCGGCGCGCACCACGCGAAGCCCCAGCCCTCGTCGGACTCGAGCACGGGCGGGCCGACGTCGTGGGCCTCGCGGGCGCACAGGTCGGGCGTGACCGCCTCGACCCAGATGACGGCCTGCATCAGGCGCCAGACGGACGCCTTGGGCGCGAGGTGGCTCATGGCCATGAACTGGTAGAAGCGCGGCGGGAAGTGCAGGACGCGCGACGCGTGGCCGGCGTTTCCCAGCAGCTCGACGACCCCGCCCCGCAGGACGGCGACCCAGAGGTCCCGGAAGGTGAAGACGGCGCCCTCCTTCCCTTGAGGGTGCTGCTGCTGTTGCTGGCCGCGGGCGGGCTCCCGCACCAGCTGGCGGGCGAGGGCGGCGTAGGCGTCAAACAGCTCGGCGCGGTGGGCCCGGTCCTGGCAGGCGTGGAAGCCGAGCATGTAGTACCAGTCGGCGCCCGACTGCATGTCGACGCGGAGGGGGCCGACGCCGCCCTCGCCGTCGACGGGCTCGCTGCCGTCCGGGATCTCGGCCATGAAGGCGAGCAGCGCCTGCTTGACGGGCATCAGGTCCGGCACGGGCCGGGCGCGGTCCTCGTCCGACAGCACGAACCACGACACGATGTCGCGGCGCTTCATGGCCTCCCAGAGGCGCGGGCCGACGGCGGGGTTGTCCGAGAAGCGCGGCCAGAACTGGTTGAAGAACCAGCGGTCGTGCGGACCGCGCATCGAGTTGGGCAGGCTAAAGAGGCGCGCCGCCACCGTCTGCAGCAGGTTGCTGCCCATGGTCCTCTCCATGATCATGTCGATCATGGGCGCGGGCATCGACCGCCGGAACTTGAGGTACGTGGCCAGGAAGGCCGCCGTCTCCCGCAGGGAGTCGTCACAGCACAACCGCACGACCAGGGCGAGCTGCGCCGCCTCTATGCGGGAGGAGCAGACGGCACTTTTGCGGGTGTCAGCGTGAGAACCAAATATCAAACGTAGGCACGAACGATGGACTGGCCAGTCACAAGCGCCTGGCAAAAGAAGACAACAGTGGGAAAATGGGCATATGTTCTGGATATGAAGTTCACTTACTACACTTCGATCGCCAGCAGGTGGGCCTTGCTAACGGGGCTATGTTGCGGACGCTTGTGTGTTAGTATGAGGTATGATAAGGGCCATACTAGCGCCCGGTATGCTGATGTGCTAATGTCAACCATGAGTGTGAGGGTGGGCATAACTTACGCCGTGGGAAACAAGAAGACCGCCGCCGTGCCCACGGGGGCAACGACGACGGGGCCGGCAGCATCGGCGGCGGCGGCAGCGGGATCAGCGGCGGTGGTGGCAGTGGGCTGGGCGACGGCAGTGGCGGGAGCAGCGGCGGGAACGGCGGCGGCGGCCATGCTTGGAGCTGCTGGTTTGGCATCGGCTAAGCGTTAGTGGCCTGATACAGATGGGGAAAACTATCGGTAATGCCGATATCAAAAGCAGCGTGGGCGGGATACGGGACTCACAGCCGACGGGAGCAGACATTTTGGATATTCGAAGGGACTGTTGTGGAAGCGAACAAGTTTAGCAATCTGCTATTGATGGAGTGCTTCTCAAAATGGCTATCCGCAGGCCGCGTGGAGGTCGGAGGCAACTCACTTCTAATGGTGCTCGGTCGTGGCGGTGAAGGCTCAGTCGTGGTGGTGAAGGTGAGGAGGGAGCAAGGAAAAAAAAAAAAAAAAAG
>NW_008804692.1:0-2542 GCF_000145635.1 Gaeumannomyces tritici R3-111a-1
TTTCGCCCGTGCATTTAACGCTTTCCGCTTTTTGCCGGGCGGTTTTGCCCGTGCTTTTAATATATTGCCCTTTCCCGATACGGCTTGTTCCAAACCGCTTATGCCGCGCGTACGACCCCGTAAGTAACCGGTAGCTTACAATATCCCGCTAAGCCGCCCCGATGCCCGGCAACGCTTAGGAAAACCGGTTATAAAATTTTGTAGCATTCGGAAAAATGGGTTCGTACCGGCATATAAAAAGTTTTTTTCCCGTTTAAAGCTACGAGCTTTTTTTTTCCTTTTTGTGCATTTAATAACCATTCCAATAATTTCGACGATTGTAACCGTAAGTAATTGGTATTTGGCCGTTCCTTTTAAATATTTGGATTTAACCGGTAATTGCAAATGTTATTTTTTGTACCCAATTACGTAAGGAAAATAATGTTCTTTCGGGTATCCGTTTCGGGTTTTTCGGTCCTAACCGGCCCGTTGGCCTTTTTTAGCGACCCTTCGGTATTTTCCTTAGCTATCGTAATTTAGTTGGATTTGGATTCGGTTTTGCCGGAATTTTTAATCCTTTAAATTTTTAACGATCGCTTTGCCGGTAACTTTCCGGTAAGCCTTTTAAATATTGCGGGTTTATCGGGCCCTTTTGCGTTTGTAGCCCTTTAAAATTCCCGCAAGCGTTTTGCCGGTAACCCCCCGGCGGGTTTTAACCGCCGCGGCAAAAAGATTTTTGCCGAAAAAAAGCGTAAAGCGCGCGACAAACGCCGCCGCAACGCTTTCGATTCCAATAAATTTGCTTCCGAAACGGATATTACCTTTTTTTCGTTTTATATAAATATTTGCAACGCGTTCCCGTTACGAAAGGTTATCGATTTTTAATAAAGCGATAATTGGAACTTTATTTATTTGCCCTTTTTTAAAAATAATTATACGGAGCGTGCGGTATTTTGTAACCGCTGTTTTGGTTGTTAAGCATATTAAAATTATACCGTTAATTTTTATATACCGATATGCTTCGATAATTGTACGGGGTTTTTTAAATGTATTTATTGCAAGGACGTGGTCGGCAATAAAGCTTGCGTTAAATTTCCCGAATAATTTTGGGAAATGGCCCAAAACCTTTACAAAATTTTAAATACCGTTTACAAGCGATTGCTTAAAACGATACCGAAATTTTTCAAAAAGTTTATTAAAGCCCAATTTCGCGCCCGCAAAGTTATTTAAAAAGTTAAATCCTTTTATACCATATTAGCCAAACAATTTGCGCGCTACGAACGTTAAACCGTTATTCAAAAGCGCATTTAGCGCAAAATTGCTAGCGTTGCAATATTAAAAATTACCCAAAACATTTTTTAATAGCTTTACGCTATTGCCGTTTAAACGAAAAGGCAGGTTTAGGTTTCGGCTGGTATCGGTAATTTTTTTAACGAGGTAAAAGCGTTTTTTAAACGTTTTAAAAAAAATATGGTTGTTTTTTTTGGTAGCATTGCCGTTAGCTTTGTTACGATTGCGGCGCATTTAAATATTTAGGCTTATAACCGCGCGGTTTTCCGTAAGGGTGCGGCGTTCGTATTAACGCCGGAAAGTGCCGCCTTTAGCGCTAACGATTTTAGCGGCAACAATTGTAGCGCTAGCGAAAAGGACGTGGTTTTCGGAGGTTTTGGTTTTTTTGGATACGGCATTTAATCGATTTTTTTTACATATTTTCCTAATTAATTATTGGTATCCCTTTTTCGAAAAGTAATTAGTTTTAAATTTTTTTCGTTAATTTGTTACAATTAAAATTATAATTTCCTTTCGTTATATTGCTTTTGCAACATTACGAAATTTTAATGTTTTTAATTACTAATTGGGTTTTAATGCCCCAATAAATAATTTTAAAATGCTTTTTTTTCGTTTTTTAATGGGTTTAAATACCGCCGATATGCATTTGCCGCTACCCAAACGCTTAGGCCCGTTCGCCGTACCATTCGAAAATTCTTTTATTTTTTTTCCGGGCAAGCAATAATGTTTTTTACTATAACGTACGTTTAAAGTACGGTAATTGCTTTGGCGTATCGCGCCAAGCATGCCCTTTACGGGCTTTCCAAAGTATGCTACACTTTGCATGTTTTTTAGGATTTAAATGTATCGCATTATTAATTTGGGGCGTTCCCCGTACTATACCGTCCTTACCTAACTTTTTGTTTATAGGGTACGATATTTTACGGTTATTACAAACCGCTTACGGGTTTTTTTACGTTTTTTTCCGGTGGCCAACCGGTTCGATACGTTAAAACATTTTTTTGGGCCATTTTTTTAGCCCTTGTTATTTTTTTTTGTAATACCCCCGTTTTTTCCGGGTATTTACCCGTTAGGGTCCGGTATTTTCCTTATTTTATAAGTTCGCTTCCAATAGGTTTGCTTTATACGTTTAAACAATTTTTTTCGTAATATCCCTTTTTAAAATCCACAAATTTTCCGATTTATCGTAATTTATCCATTTAACCAGGTATTTTCGTTTTCGCAAAAGCCCTTTGTATTTTAGCAAAGCTTTTATTTCGAAGCGATCCTTTTC
>NW_008804692.1:2828-7529 GCF_000145635.1 Gaeumannomyces tritici R3-111a-1
GCCGGGCCTTTTTTTTAAACGCCCGCAACAAATTTGCCGGGAATACGTTATGTATTCGGTAACTTACCGGAAGCTTTAACCGGAACGCTAAACCGGCTAACCCAATTACTTTTAAAATTTAAAAAGGTCCCAACCATTTATTCGATAGCTTTTTTAACGGCTTTTTTATTTTAATGTTCGTTATATTTAATAGTACCCAATCGCTTACCCCGAAAAGCACCGGGGTTTTGCCTTTATTATAGTACTTTTTGTACATATTATTTGCTTTTTTTAACAGTTTTTTAGCTTGCTTTTTAATTGCTTCCAAAGCCCCCGCTTTAATTTTAGCCGTTGCCGAAAGTTTTTTTTTAATTACCCAAAAGTTATAAAATTTTCGTAAGTAAAACCTTATTAACAAAAACGCCGGGGTTTTTTACGACCCCGAATGCACGCTCGTATTGTGCACTTACGTTGCTAAATGCAATAGCAACGCCCAATCGTTTTGCTTTTTGCAGCAAAAGCACCGGAGGTAATGCTTTATTGCTTGGTTTGTCCGTTCCGTTTGCCCGTTGGTTTAAAGGTAATATGCTATCGATAGCTTTTTTGCAACCTTTAGGTATCCGGCAAAAGTTATTTAAAACCCGCTTGTAAATAGCTTGTTCCGATTTAATACAATCCTTTTAAGCGTTTTTAACAACCCCTAAACGTATGCAAACAAAAGGTTCCCCAATTTTTTATTGGTTAATTTCGTGGACGTTGGGATAAAAAAGTTGTATTTGGTAAACCGGTCGACCATTACTAATATTGCGTTGCGCTTTTTGCCGGTTCCATCCATTAACGTTGGGAATTTCCCGATAAAATTTATCGATAATTTTTGTCCCGGGCGGTTTGGTACGGGCAAAAATGCTAATAGCCCGTAAAGTGCTTGTATTTTCGGCTTCGTTTGCTGGCATATTTAATACGTCCGTACGTATTTGCGTACGTTTTTAGCTATACCCGGCCATTTAAATTACCGTTTAAACTTTTTTAAAATTTTGGCTATGCTTTTGTAACCCCCCGTCGGGCTATCGTATTGTTTTTAAAGCATTATTTGCTTAAACAATATTAAATTCGGAATTTAAACTTTTTTTTTATGCTTAAATAAACCGTTGTTAATTTTTTAAACGTTAAGCTTATTTTTTTAAATGCCGCTTTAAACGAAATCGTTTTTTGTTTGTGCTTCGAAAATGCGCTTTAATATCGTTTTAATGTTTTTTTTAATGGTGGTCGTTTTTACGTAAGCTGCTTTTCGGAATTTGGCTAGCAAATCGTTTCGGAATTTTTTTTTTGCCATATCGGTTTCCCCGTTTATTGGTATATTTTAAAAACGTTTTAACAAATTATCCGCGGGGTTTCGGTATTTTGGCTTCCATTTAATTGTAAAATCGTACTTTGCTAAATTTTTAAACCATTTTGTTTAACGCTTTATTACCTTTTTTTTGTTAAAATATAAGTATGGTTTAAATGGTTGGTAATTACCTTAACAATTTTTTGTAAATAAATTAAATAATGCCGTTACTTTTTAAAAGCTTTTACGATTGCTAGCAATTTTAAATTAAAAATTGCATAGCGCAACTTTTTTTATCGCAATTTTTTCGATATGTAAACCATTAAGTGCTACCGGCCGTTTTGCAATTGCAATAGCACCGCCCTTATCGCAAAAGCCAAAGCGTCGGTCCGCACGCATAACGGTTTTAAAGGGTCGAAATGTACCAATACCGAAACTTTCGTAAATAGCAATTTTAATTTGCAAAAAGCTTTTTTTGCAATACTTTTTAAGTAAAATACGGTGTTTTTGCTAAAAAGGTTTGTTAAAAGCACAATAATTTTCGCGTAACCCTTTACGAATTTCCAATAATACCCCGTAAAGCCCAGGAATACCTGGATGTCCTTAACGCTTTCCGGTATCCTTTACTTTAAAATCGCAATAACCTTATCCGATAAGATTTTAACCCCAAATTTGGTTATTTTAAACCTTAAAAAATCGATACTATCCGTTTCGAATTTGCATTTAGCCGGGTTAACGTAAAGCTTAAACCGTTCGAATCGCTTTAGTACCGTTTTTATTGCTTCGCGGTGCTTTTTTTGTATTTTCGAAAAAATAAGGATATCGTCCAAATATACAATGCAATTATTATTAATTAATTTTTTAAGCGCTATATTAATAAAGCTTTGGAACGTTGTTAGGGCGTTGGCCAAACCGAAAGGCATTATTAAGTATTCGTAATGTCCATATTTGCAACGGAAAGCAATTTTCCATTCGTTTTTTTATCGAATCCGTATTTTGTAATAAGCGTTTTTTAAATCCAATTTGGTAAAGTACTGGTTTTTAAATACCCGGTCGAATATTTCGTAAATTAGCGGGAATATTAGCCGGTTTTTTTTGGTAATTTTATTAAAACCTTAATAATCGATATAAAAACGAAACTTTCCGTCCTTTTTTAAAACGAACAAAATTTTAGCGCCGGCGGGGCTAATTAAATGCCGGATCCAACCTTTCGCTATAGCTTTATCGAAATACCCCCGAAAAATTTTTAATTCTTTTTTAAATAAAGGATAAATGCTTTTATAAAGCGGCATCGTTTTTTTTTCCAATTCGATCGCGTAATTTTAGCTTATATGTTTTAGCAAAGGGTTCGATTTATAAAATTACGCATATTTTGTAACTATTTTTTTAACCCATTTCGGAAAAGCTTTTAGCTTTTTCCCGGGGTCTTTCGGGGTTTCCGGGCGTGCAATCGTTAGTACGGTTATCGTTTGTTCCGATTAAATTAATTTTTTAACTATTTCCAACGAAATTATTTTAACCTTTTTGGTAATTACCGAAAACTTTTATTTTATATTTTTAAACCGGATTTTAATATCCTTTTGCTAAAATTAGGGCATGCTTAACGTAATGTTGTACCCGGCCCGGGGTACCATTACGTAAAATATTATTAACTTTTGGGTTATTCCTTAGCTATTCGTTACCCGAATTTTGTATTTCTTTACCTTTAGCGTAGGCATGCGTTTTTTAATATCGAACCACGCCAAATAACCCCCGTTTGGCACCGGTATCTTTTTTGCTTTTACCAAAAAACGGTTATGCAACAAATTAACGTTGCTTTTATTATTAACTAGCGCTTTTAATTTTACCCGGCGACCGTTAATTTATAAATATATTTCGGTTTTCCAACGCGTTTTAGCCGCTAGGGCGCACTTTTAAGCCCCGGTGCTTAAACGGCCAAATAGCGGTATTAAATTAGGTAGCGATATTTTGCTTTTTTTAAGGCACGCCGGCCGGATATGGCCCAGCTTTTTACACCCGTAATACCGTACTTCGGGCCTTTTCCTTTTCGCTTTTTGTGTAATTGCTAGGGCCAACGGGGTTTCCGGGTTATCCGTTCGTATTTTGTATGCTGTAACGATATGGTTTAACTGCCCGCATTTAAAGCAAATAACCGGCTTTTTAAGGGCTAGGACATTTGTATCCCCCGGGGTCCTTTTGTGCGGTTCCGATATTATTTTTGTTTTAAAGGCTTTGGTTTGTAATTTTTTTATAATGTAAGGAAAGCTTTTAAATGTTACCCGTTTTTGGATTTTGGGGCGGAACCGGTTAAAAAGCAATATCGTTTTTATCCATTCGGGTGCTAATTTGGAAAGGTCGTTTTTTACCAAATCCTAACGAATCCGGAACGCTTTAAACGATTCGTAATTTTTTTGCTTAATAGCGGTATTTCCCGCGAACTTTTTAATCGCTAGCTATATTTGCGAATTAGGGTTTTTCGATTTTGCTTAAAACTATCGCAAAAAATCGGTTTAAATAAGCGATACCCCGGTATTTAAATAATACATTTGTTTGTATTTTGTTTATTATGCCCGCCGATAATGGTCGAAAGTGTTAAAGGTTATTTAAATTTTTATACGGTCCTTACCGTAGCGTTCCTTTTCGTTTTTAAAAATAAATTTGTAATTGCTAATGTAATGGGCGATATTTTATTAAATTGCCAATTTTTTAAATATAAAAAGCTTAAAAGTAATTTTGCTTTACGTAAAACCTTTTCGTTATTTAAAAGTATTTTTTTTATTTTCGTTTAAGCTTTTATGCGCATATTTTAACCTTTTGTTTTAAATTTTTTAAATTAAACGGGCGCGTTTGCTTTGGGCTTTTAGCGCGTCGTTTATTTTTTGCAGTTTTTTTACGAAAAGGTTTTCGAAATCGTTAAAAATTTGCGGGGTTTTTTTGGTATTTTGTTCCGGTAACCTAACGGCTTTTTCCAACGTGTTTAACGTAGCGTCGGGCGTTATTATAAGCGGTACGAAATTGCAAATGCCCTTTTTAAGCTTGCTTAATCCTTTCCGGTAATTACCCGGGCTTGCTTTTTAAATAAAAAAGGTGTAAAAAAAGGAACAATATATTAAAAGTTAATTGGTGCAAAAGCGGGTGGTTACCGGGTTACGGGCCGGATGCGGTATTTCTTTTGTTAAGCTTCCGTAAATTTTTTACCAAAGGTGCTATCGCCAACAAAAATTGTTCCTTTTTTAACCTCCCCTTTTTTCGTGCCCCTTCGGGCACCCGGGGTCGGTTTTTTAAATCTTTCGCGCTTTAAGCGCTTTCGTGCAATTTAAGCTTTACCCTATTTTTTAGCTTCGCCATTATGCTTTGGCCGCGACACCGGTAGCTCGCCGGCATATCCCCGGGGG